>NC_133620.1:212645674-212862810 GCF_048593235.1 Sminthopsis crassicaudata | reverse complement strand
ATTTACTTCTTCCTCTGTTAATTTGGGCAAGCTATTTTTTGAAGGTATTCATCCATTTCATTTAAGTTATCAAATTTATTGGCATAAAATTGGACAAAGTAACTCCTAATTATTGCTCTAATTTCCTCTTCATTAGTGGCAAGTTCTCCTTTTTCATTTTTAAGACTAATAATTGGATTTTCTTCTTTCCTTTTTCTAATCAAATTTATCTAATCAAATTGGTTTTTTCATAGACCCAACTCTTAGTTTTATTTATTAATTCAATAGGTATTTTTTTTTACTTTCAATTTTGTTAATCTCTCCTTTTTTAGAATTTCAAGTCTAGTATTTGATAATACTTTGAATTTGCTCTTTTTCTAGCTTTTTTTAGTCACAAGCTCAATTCATTGATCTTCTCTTTCTCTATTTTATTCAAGTAAGCCTCTAGAAATACAAAATTTCCCATTATTATCACTTTGGTTGCATTCCACACATTTTGGAATATCATCTCATTATTGTCATTCTTTTGGGTGAAATTATTGATTGTGTCTCTGACTTGATGTTTCACCCAATCATTCTTTAGGATAAGATTATTTAGTTTCTGATTACTTTTTAGTCTTTTTTCCCATGGCTTTTTCTTGAACATAATTTTTATTGAATGTAATTTTTATTGCATTGTGATCTGAAAAGGATGCATTTACTATTTCTGCTTTTCTCCATTTGAATTTGAGGTCTTTATGCCCTAATATATGGTCAATTTTTGTATAGGTTCCATGAACTACTGAGAAGAAAGTATACTCCTTTCTATCACCATTCAGTTTTCTCCAAAGATATATCATACCTAATTTTTCTAATGTTCTATTTACCTCTTTACCTTCTTTCTTATTTGTTTTGTGGTTTGATTTATCTAGTTCTGAGAGTGCAAGGTTGAGATCTCCCACTATTATAGTTTTGCTCTCTATTTCTTCTTTCAGCTCTCTTAACTTCTCCTTTAGGAATTTAGATGCTACACCACTTGGTGCATTTTTGTTTAATATTGATATTGCTTCATTATCTATGCTACTCTTTAGCAAGATATAGTGCCCTTCCTTATCTCTTTTAATTAGATCAATTTTTTTCTTTTGCTTGATCTGAGATCAGGATGGTTATCGCTGCATTTTTTACTTCACCTGAAGCATAGTAGCTTCTGCTCCAGACTTTTACCTTTAATCTGTATGTATCACCCTGCTTCAAGTGTGTTTCCTGTAAACAACATATTGTAGAATTCTGACTTTTAATAAAGTCTGCTATCCACTTCTGCTTTATGGGGGAGTTTATCCCATTCACATTTATAGTTAAAATTACTAATTCTGTATTTACTGCCATCTTGTTAACCCCAGATTATGCTTTTCTCTTTTTTTCCTTCTTACCCCCCTCTCTAGTATAAAACTTGTGAGCACCACTTGCCTCACACAACCCTCCCTCTTTAGGATCCCTTTCCACCCCTTAGAGTCCCTCCCCTTTTCTTAAATCTTTCCCTTACAATTTCTGTATTCTGTTCTATTTAGCCTACTCCTTCCCCACTTTTTGCTTTTCCCTTCCCCACTTTTCAATGAGGTGGAAGAGGTTTCTCTGTAACTTGGATATGTATAATATTTTCTCTTTGAGCCAATTCTGATGAAAGTAAGATTCACACTATGTTCATCCTCCTCCCTTGTTTCCCTCAGATATAATAGGTTTCCTTTGCCTCTTCCTGAGATGAAGTACCTCTACTTTTTCCTTTTCCTGGTACAATTTTCTCTCCACCTCTAGATTTATATAACAGAAAAACCAAATTATGCATGTATTCTTTATGTATACTCATAACAAAAATATAGTTTCCAAGATTTCTTTTTACCTTTTTATATTTCTCTTGAGTCCTTTATTTGGAGATCAAACTTTTTGTTTAGTTCAGGTTTTTTCATCAGAAATAGATGGAATTCACCTATTTCCTTGAATGTCCTTATTCTTCCCTGGGGAAAAAAAATGCTCATTTTGTCTAACTAAATTATTCTTGGCCGCATACCAAGTTCTTTAGCCTTTTCAAATATCAGATTCCAGGGCCTTTGATCCTTTAATGTGGATGCTGATCCTTATTGTGGCTCCTCTGTATTTTAATTGTTTTTTTTTTCTAGCTGCTTATAGTATTTTCCTTGTTCTGATAGTTCTGGAATTTAGCCACAATATTCCTTGGAGTTTTTATTGTGGAATCTCTTTCAGTAGGTGATCAATGAATTCTTTCAATGTCTATTTTACCTTCTGTTTCTATAACATCTGGATATTTCTCATTGATGATTTCTTGAAAAATAGTGTCTAGGCTCTCTTTTTCATCATAATTTTCAAGAAGTCCAATAATCCTCAGATTATCTCTCTTAGATTTATTTTCCAGGTCTGTTGTTTTCCTAAGTAGATATTTAACATTTTTTTCTATTTTTTTCATTTATTTTGGTTTTGCTTGACTGATTCTTGGTGTCTCCTTGAGTCATTCATTTCCATTTGTTAAATTCTGATTTTAATGAATTATTTTCCTCATTTACTTATTTATTCCTTTTTATAATTGTCCAATTGGGTTTTTAAATGAGTTGTTTTGTTCTATGGAATTTTTTTTTCCATTTCGCCAATTTTATTTTTAAGAAGCTACTTACTTTTTTCAATTCACTAATTCTATTTTTCAGGGAGTTCATTTCTTTATCCACTCTATCTTTCAATGAGTAACATGACTTATCCAGACCCTCTTGCCAAACTTCCCTTTCCTTTCCCCATTTTTCTTCTAGCTCTCTTGTAAGAGCCTTTTAAATTTCTTCTATGAGAGCCTTGTGTGGTGGGAAAAAGGTCATATCACCATTTGAGGATTCCTCTGGAGATAGTCTGTTTTTAGTTTCCTCAGGGTTTGAAGTCTGCTCTCTTTCAATATAGAAGCTATAGATAGAGAGCCCACTTTAACTTTTTACTCATTTTGAAAAAACAAAAAACAAACAAACAAAAAATTGCAATATGCTTTTGGGGCAGTGTGGTGTTACCAAGCTTCTCCCACAGACAACAGGAAGTAGAAGTGAAGCAGCAGTGGGACACCAATGGCTGTACTGGGTCTGCACTCTGAGACTATGAGAGCATCTTGAGACCCTCCTGGTGCTGGGTGGGTGTGGCCAGGTCCCGACAGACCCTTGTGCTTTGGGGTTATAGCCTTTACCCACTGTATTTATAGCCTCTCTGCTGATCTACTGGCTTGCTGCCAGGGCAAAGTAACCACACTGTGGTAAAATTCTCCCCGCAAATTTTTTGCCATCTGAGACCACCCCTCACCCCTCTCCACTCTTCTCAGTGTAAGCTGTTTCCCATGTTCTCCTTGCCTATTTGCCTGATGCTGTGCCTGGCCTAGCCATTCCTGCCCACGAGCAAAAACAGACCTTTTCTAGCAAATGTAGAGATTATATACTGCTGGTAATGTACTGTACTTCCAATATCTGTGGGTTTTGACCGTCAAGCACTAATTCCAAGGCTGTTTCATAAAAAGTAGCCTGAAGGTAAAAGAGAGATTAGATAGATGTGGGTGTCCTCTCTGCCATCTTGTCTCTGCCTCCATCTGTAATAACTTTAATTGAATGGGTGATGTTTGCATTTTTACCATAATCAAGTGATTCCTACAAATGCTTAGAAGGCAGAATGCTTTCTAACCTAGGAAAGTTGATGAAGGAGTTCAAGGAACTCTTTTCTATACTCCACATTATCAAGGATAGGGAAAAGCTCAAAAAAATTAAATAAAATGGAAAGATGGTTTCAGTGAAAAGACCAAAGAAAGATATATTAAAAGGATCTAAAGAGAGATCAATTCTATCCTATGTCAGAAGATTGCAAGGTAGTAGACTATCACCTAAGGGAAGAAAGGTAATAGCAGAACTACTGAGTTGGGAACTAAGAAATTTGAGACTGTTCTCAAAGAAAAAGTTCATTTATTGTCTTTAATATTTTCCCAAAAATGTGCTAAAATATGGGAATACAAAAGTCAAAGCATCTTACATTCTGCAAGGGGAGATAGGCCACACATGGAAATAGACTTACAGGTGCTGTCAGGTGAGATATAATTCATTAAAGGTCAGAGGAGTCAGAGATGGTTAGTGCTAGTTGATAACTTCCTACTGAGGAAGTTATTTATTGAAACACTTAGAACAGTAATATCTGGGTTGCTGTCTTTCTGGGTCTTATATCTAAGATGTGATAAAGAACTTATCAAAATAAGATATAAAAAGTGATGAATATTTATCTCTTCTCTTAGTAATTTACATAGGTACAAATCATATCACCAAAAATAACGCATTAAATATTGCCAAAGATTTTTTAATCTCAGAAAAAAAAAAAAACTGAAGACTTTATAGACATTCATGGTGTTTAATTTGCACACACACACACACACACACACACACACACACACACACACCCATGCACACACACACATATATACATATCTAGGGAATAAACAGCAGGTAAAAAACATGATGTCTTATAGTGAGATTTGAATTTCTGCTCCATAATTAAAAATATAGGAGTGAAAGACTCATGGTCATATTGAATATACCAGTAAATGTTTAGATTATATTTTATTGGGTTTTAAAATATAATTAAAATAATTATAAACTGAAAAGAAAAAGGAAGGAAAAAATTATCTGCGTTTAATCCATGAACATATGGCACCCTAAAGAATGGATACAGTCATTCAATATAAATTTATTAAGCTCCTGTAATGTGTCAATCACTGTGGTAAGCTCTGGGTCTACCAAAAAAAAAAAGTAAAACATAGTTGTAAGAAAAAGTTAAGACATACAGGATGAGAGGAGGCATAAGAATTTATGCACCTACTGAGTGACAGGAATTTTATAAATATTATGTCATTTATCATTATAACAATTGTGAAAAGAATAACCATGCCATTGTTATCTCCTTCTTCCAATTGAGGAAATTTTAGACAAATGGAGATTAAGTGACTTGGCCATAGACACAGAGCAAGTTAGTGTCTGAGGTCATGCTTCAACTTAGGAGTTCCTAACTTTAGGTCCAACTGTTTATACATATGTGTGTATCTGTGTATTATAAATGACAGTAAGTTCATAAGAAAGGCATAAGATGTCATGTGATTTCTGAGGGAAAATGATGTGACCTGACAAAGGATCATGCAAAAATTGTCATTTGAGCAAACTCTTTTAAGACAAGTGGGGCTATAATGGTTAGACATAAAACAATAGGAGCAAAGCTGTCATAGAACAACTCTTTTATTTTCACCCCAAGATGAATTACATGTGAATGATTGTAGAAAGACCATTATTGAAGACAAACATTGATTTAATTTGTCTAAAATTTTGATTTTAGGGTATCTATGTGACATAATGGATAGAGTGCCATGTATGGAGTTAGAAAGATTTTTCTTCCAGTCAAATCTGGCCTGGAATGTGATCCTAGGCAAATCATTTAACTTTATGTTTCTCAGCGGCCACATTTGTAAAGTGAACTAAAGAGGCAAGTGGCAAATCATTCAAATATCTCTGTGAAGAAAACTCCAAATAGGTTCATAAAAAGTCACATATGACTGAAAATAACACAAAAACAGAGTTAACAGAAATAAACACCAATGCAATCTGCTTTTGAGGAAGTGTGGTGTTACCAAGCTTCTTCCACAGACAACAGGAAGTAGCAGTGAAGCAGCAGTGGGACAGCAATGGGCAGAGAATCTAGAATGGAACCAAATTATGAAGAGGCTTGAATGCCCTGTCAGGGAGTTTGTACTTTATTTCATAAAAAATAGGAAACTATTATTCAACCACTGAATAATAGCTTTGAACAAGCAAATGACATCAGATCTATTCATTTTGAAGATCAGCTGCATTTAAAGATGTAATAGTGTAAAGTTGAAGGGGAGATTCAAAGGAAGATGTTCTTTTTATTAAGGATATTTATGCAAGTTTGAGAACACATAAGAAAGACCCAATGGAGAAAAAGATATTGGATTCTTATCTTCCATCTGTCTATAATAATAACAAACAATACTAATAATAGTGTGCATTTACACAGAATGTTTACAATTGTAAAATCACTTTATATACATTATAAAATATGAACTTTACAAACAGATCCTGTTGTAAAACGTGGGTTGTATACCACAGCCATAATTATCCATAATTTTTAGTTGAGAAAACTGAAGGTGAGAGGAAAATAAATGTTCATAAAGTTATGTGATTAATAAGTATTGGAGATGAAATTGAAATTCATGTCCTCCATATTCCAGTATTACTATACTGTTCTGACTTCTGCTATATCCATCTGTTTCACTGTAGTTTACTTTATCTTCCATATCTGAAACCTTCAAGTTATCTTTAATTTTACCTTCATCAGCAGCCAATAGATAATAAATAATGAAGTACTGATGATTCCATGTCATATTTGTCATTTCTAGTCCCTTCTTTTCATTATCATTTCCAACATGCTAACACATGCTTTAATTAGCTCACTTGACTACTGCAATACATTTCCAATAATTCTTTCTTAATTCATTTCCTCTCCACTTTTTCTACCAGGACTTCTTAAAATTTTTCTACTTGCAGGCTTTTAGTCCAAGAAATTTGTCCATGACCTCATGTCAAATCTGAGCTGAGGTGTTTCTGGCAGCATTCATGCATGTGCAGTACAAAAAACACATGTTATATGTTCAGAACCAACACCACAGTTAAGTCACAGGAAGCAATATAGGCAAGCACTGCCATAAACATCTCGAATTCATTATGTTTTATTTTGAATTAACTTCTAGTTGTTGCCTTTAGAAACCTTTTACAATTGCCAAATTTTTGTAGCCCCAAAATTCAGTTACAGTACTCCATATGGGTCTCTACCTTTAGTTTAAAAACACTACCGAATTAATTTTATAGATTAATTATTAGAATATTTTATTCTAATTATTCCATTTCTCTGCTCATAAATCTTCAGTAATTCCCTAATATTTACCAAGTAGATTGCTTGTCATACAAGGAATTTCATATTATGGCACTACTTTTCCACCCTTATCTCATATTACTCGCCTCTATTACAGTATGCTATAGACCTATTTCTATACTTAAAATAAACCTTTGTAACTTCCCACCCCCCTACTTTTGATGGTTCTATGTCATAAAGTCGGAATGCTATTCCTTTCTATTCACTATTGAATTCCTACCCATCCTTCAAAATAAACTCAAATTATACATCTTCCGATCTCTTTGGTAAAAGCTTTACCCCTTAGACCTCATACAGTCCTTGATTTTTTAACCCTCTAATGTGCTCATCGTGTTCACTGTACATTATAATTATTTAAGGTCATGTTGTAAAGTTGTAAAGCAAACAAACAAAAAAATAGCTGGACTTTTTCTACCATAACTAAGATGCAGAAATACTTCTCTTAGTTTAAAAAGAAATTTGTTCAAAATAAATTTAAGTTTAAAAATATTTCCCCTTAAGAAATTTGTACATTTTAAAAATCAAATAAATTACAAAATCATATAAAACATCTTATAAAATAAAATCAGTAATCTAACTTGATTAACATCCAGCCACAGATTTCTTGGTTTTGCAAATATAAAGTATCTATAACCCTGGTTACTTTTTTATTTATTATTTTCCTTAATTATATTTATTTTGCTTACCTTTTGCTGTTTATTTTTATTTTATTTTTAGTTTATGTAATAAAATAAGCATTTCTATGATATAGTGCAATTAAAAAAGATAATTGCACATGAAACTACAAATCTAATATACACAATTTGCTACTTCTTTCAAATATACAACAAAACTATCATAAAAATTTATTTTTTCTTCCCTCCTCTCTCTCTCTCTCTATATATATATATACATATACATGTTACATACATACACATTTATAATATATACATATATGTAAAATTATCATATACATACTTTTATCAACTCTTTCTCTGCATGCAGATAGCATCTTTCTTCATATGCTCTTTTATTTTCTAGATTTTTTCTTAGTTTTGTAAATATTTTATAAATTTGCAACAATTTCTCAATTATTTCATAAACCACTAAAAACTCTAATAAAAAAGCATGCTTAATCAAGGCAAACACAATTCACCTATATTAAACAAGTTATGCTTATTTTTGTTCTTCTAGTTTCACTACCTTTCTTCCAGCTAAGTTTTCTAAATTTGACTACTCACAACATTAATCAGAATTCTGATTCCTTCAAAGTCCTTTCTCTTTCTTAATGATGTTATTGAACAAATTCTTCTTTTGGTTTGCTGTCTTAGTTTTGCATCTGCTCAAACAAGATTTTTCAAATTTCTCTACAATCTTCAAATTCATTGTTTCTTATGTGAAGAATAATTTATTGAATTGCTACCACAGAATCTTTCCTCAATCAGTTGGATGGCCATTTTTCCTTCTACTTCTTTTTCATACTAAAAAAAATTTTAAAAACATTAAAATTACTTCTACAATTAAAAATATAGATATATGTGTACAAATGTTTTTATCCCCTTTCATCAATTTTTATTGGGTGTATTATCTAGACTGTACTAAAACTGGATCTAAAGTATAATATAAAATAAATAATAAAAATTCAAATGTATTATTTACATATGTATAGATAGTTCCAAAATGTTTTCTTGAATGATTGGACCAATTGACAGATCTACTGATAGTCCATTAGAATCATCAGAGATTCTAGACAGATAGCTAAAAAGGAGTTTAAAGTCATATATACCAGACATTTCTAAATAGGTGTGCTAAGGCAACATCTTGCCATAAAAACTCAAGTGCCCATAGAATTAAAGTAAAATTGAGAAATATCTACCAAAACAAATGAAAAACAATACAAAACATATTTTATCAACCTGTGCTTTTCTAAGTCAGTATGTACCACAGGGATCCATTTCATTTTGAGTTAAGTACACTCTGATATAGCCCAACACCCTCATTTTGTAAATAAGAACTTAGAACCTAAATAGGTTAGTAAGTGACTTCCTTAAGCTCTTCTGACTCTAAGTATCTATTAAACTATAAATTTCCCAACCACACTGTGAGATCAATAAGGAGAAGAAGTATGCTCCAGCTTTTTATTGTACCAGATGCTTAATGCAGTGAACTCTACAAGTACAGATATCTAAGAAATCTTTTGGAGACCTCAGTAATCTTTCCAGTCCAGTGATGTTGTAAGGGTAAAATGTAGAAGACTGGGATTGGTAAGTGAGTTGAATATAAGACTTCAAGATGTTGGAAATGTTATAGTTTTCTGGAGTGATGAGATCTAAAGCATGACTTTACCAGTGTGCTGCTAAATAAATGTAGAGATTGAAGCCAATGGAGTTGAAGAACTGTGAAGTTAGCATATTAGTCTATAATTTGCTATTCATCTTAATAATAATATTAAACAATTTAAAAACACAAAGTATACACTAATGTTTTATATAACAGGGTATATATTTTAACAAATATATTTAGCCAAAAATTTTAAATAGAGGCTGTGGATTCATCAAAAGCCCCTCATTTTACAGAACAACCACAGGTAGAAAAATATATGTCCTCTTGTATTTTCATTTATGTTGATAGATATTTCTCATTTATGTTTTAATCTAATTCCATGGGCACTTAAGTTTTTGTGGCAACACATTACCTGGTCATGTTTTTCAAGAGGTTATGTCACATAGGCAATAAACAGCAAAGCCATGACTCCAATTGCATGACCTTGATTTCAATAAACTTGGTCTGGCAAGAAATTATTCTCTATTGCATATTAATATCAATCAAGAAAAGCATATATTTAGAAATTGATTTCTTTTAAAATTTTCTATTATTTATTTAAATTTACAATCTATTGTATTATTCTGTTATTGATACTACATTTAAATTATTTAAAATATATTATCAGTCTATTGTTCTAGTATTATTATCATGAGTTTAGTTATAGTAAACCTATATTAGAAATGCATTTCCAAAAATAAAATAGTGAACTCAAAATTTTGGAAACATTATAAAACATATGATTAGTGGAATATTTTTTATTCACCACCTTGTGAGTAGATAGCTACCACTAGATGGCAGACATGACAAGCTTTTAAAATAAGAATAAGCCTGATCCCAATGTAAGATGAGACAAGTTGCAAGAGGGAAAGAAAGAAAAGAAAGACAGAAAAAGAAAGAGATAAAAAAGACAGAAACAGGGAAAGGAAGGAAGGAAGGAAGGAAGGAAGGAAGGAAGGAAGGAAGGAAGGAAGGAAGGAAGGAAGGAAGGAAGGAAGGAAGGAAGGAAGGAAGGAAGGAAGAAGGAAGGAAGGAAGGAAGGAAGAAAAAAAGGAAGGGAAGGAAAGAAGGAAGGAAGGAAGGAGGAAGGGAGGGAGGAAAGGAGGAAGGAAGGAAAGAAAGAAAGAAAGAAAGAAAGAAAGAAAGAAAGAAAGAAAGAAAGAAAGAAAGAAAGAAAGAAAGAAAGAAAGAAAGAAAGAAAGAAAGAAAGATAGGGAGAAAGAAAGATAGGGAGAAAGAAAGAAAGAAAGAAAGAAAGAAAGAAAGAAAGAAAGAAAGAAAGAAAGAAAGAAAGAAAGAAAGAAAGAAAGAAAGAAAGATAGGGAGAAAAAGAAATAAAGAAAGATAGGGAGAAAAAGAAAGAAAGAAAGAGAAAAAGAAAGAAAGGAAAGGAGGGAGGCAGGGAGAAAGGGAAAGAGGAAGGAAGGAAGGAAGGAAAGAAGGAAAGAAGGAAGGAAGGAAGGAAGGAAGGAAGGAAGGAAGGAAGGAAGGAAGGAAGGAAGGAAGGAAGGGAGGGAGGAAAGAAGGAAACAAGGGAGTAAATGACTATGGGACCAGGGTAATAGAAACTTTTGTCAAGAGGCTTAGTTTGAATAAGCTAAATTTAAACTAGACTTCAATGTTATACTGACTTTATAAGAAAGAATTTGGGAAGGAAACAAAACAAACAAAAAAAACTATAGAGAAATATTATGATTACAATTAAGTTTCTATCTTAAGCATAAATGATAAATGGGCAGAGTTAGAGTGAGCACTATTAGTTAAGAATACAGCGAAATAATTTCTGTCATATGTGAATCCAATCAGATTACATATTGATGACCTCAATAGAGTGAGTGATTGTGAAATTAAAGAGTGGAAGATAAAAGATTCCTTGAATAGCATTATTCTCCAAAAAGAATAAGTAAGAATGACCTAGAGAAGTAAACTTTCTCTTTTTTTTTTTTTTTTTTTTTTTTTTTGGGGGGGGGGGGGCCGTCCTTGCATGCTACCAAAATACTGGAGTTGCTAGGATGGAAAACCTGTGCTAATTCTTATACTGCAATTCACCAAAAGGCTTAATCCCATAGTGAGATCATTTGTGTATTAGCAGCTAGAATCTACTCAAGAAATAGCTACCAAATCTTATTTCATTCTGATAATAGTAAAGGTACTTGGAGACCACCTGCCCAGAACCTCTCCTATTGCAAAGTTCCAATACATAGTGCTTGTTTCTTCATTTTAATCAAAATTCTTCACTTCAGTGCCTCAGAAAAAAAAAAAATATATATATACATACATATACATGCATACATATATACATATATATGATTTTAAACTGCATTTCAATTTCAATTTGGTTTCCTTAGTAATATCATGTTTATATTATTTATATATATATTATATATATATATGTTATATATTTATATTATTTTATTTTGTGCTTAAAAAAATAATTCTCTGTGGTACATAGAACTAACCAGTTTTCCAGAGGAATCTATGACACATCATTAAAAACTATTTTAAATGACTGCAAAATGTTTTTACATAATTATTCACAAATAGAGCCAAGAACAGAGAGAGACACTGTACTACTAATTGAGAAACCTTATTCATAAATGTAATGATGGTATTATCATGCCTATCTTAAAGGACACACATTGGTTCCTAGTTATCACCCCTTGTGTTAGTGGTTCCAACCAAGTATCCAAACAAGTTTAGCTTGTCCAACCAAGTTTAGTTTCTAAGTAATCCAACAAATTTTATTTTAATAATTTTACTTAAGTTTAATAATCCCACCAAGAATTTTTCAAGACCTTTAATCTGTTATCACCATTTTTGGAAATCTATATTGTCATTCTGTGATTTCTCCTGCTCTAGAAGATTCCCCAAAATTTAATAACTATGGTCCTGTATCTAAGTTCTTTTGGTGTGTGATGATAGTTTACACAGGTAGTCTATTATCTCCTTGGTTTTCAATTTCCTCTAAATTATTTCAGACCTTTCAGTCTGAAGAGCAGTCTCTTGGAGGAAAAAAAAAGGGAAGGAGAGGGAAATGAATGATGGAAATATTAGATAATCACTAATGAAGAATACCAAATAATTGATTAGTAAATTAAAATAATATGGCAAGGACTATAACCTGTAAGAACTTTGATGTTATGAAAGGTATGAAATATGCAAATTTGAATCATAAATGTGAAATTATGTTAAGTGACCATCACTGCGTAGTTTTCATATTAAAAACCACAAATTTTTCTGTCCCCTTGCATTATATTAAAGCACAACTATTAATCCTTTATATAATGCATTGTCTCATGTAATATTAAAACTGGTGCCTACATAGCATTACATAAGGCTATTATGACAGCTAAAGCGTTAATTATACATATAATGAATATATTCTCAACTAGATTAAAATATCTAGTACATTAGATGTCTACATTGCCTAAAGAAAACATGCAAAGCAGACTACTCATACCTTAACAAGAGGATTATATTTTTCATATCAACTAGTGATGCTCCTTATTGGTACATAATGTTATATTGGACAATGTCATAAGTAAAACCATGTTCCAATAACTTTTTTTCCTAATGCTCACATTAATAAAATATTTTGGGCTGCATAATCTTTTAGGTCTGCCTTCTATTTGTTTTTATTAAATTTATTAATTTGGCATAACTTCTACTGGCATCAGGGAAAACAAGAGTAGAAAAAAATTATATAGAGTTCTATTTTGACAGAAAAAGAGACTCTCATTGATCTTACAGCCTAAGATATATGGATTCAATGTAAAATATTACATTTTGGAGATGACCTTTGCTAACTAAAAACCCATAAGTTTTTTAATCACCTCTATCAAATATTAACTTCTTTTATTCAGTTGATCCTTTTCTTTTAAGAGCTCCTGATACCATCTCATTAATCATCAAATGGGAGGTATCAGAGGACAAAATATTAACTTGCTTCCATAGGTGAGAAAATTGAGGTATGGAGGATAAAACCTAGAAATTTTATTGCGCTGTCAGAAAAATAAAATAAAAATTAATTTATTCTAATTCCTTTCACAGCTCTTTGTTATGTATTTTATACCAATTATAGTTATGTAATTGGTAAAGGATGGGAAAATAGTAGGCTGATTTGCTCATTTGATTAGAATGTCATACTGAATGTAAGGTTAAAGACCTGCGTCATATCATAAGTAGGCTAGTTATATTTATTCTTCCATGGCCACAAATAATACCCCTATGTCTAGCCAGTCATTTTGAAATTTTACATTTGACACATGAAAAACTGCTGTTTGTCCTTTGTTCTCAAAGAGGGCCATAACATCAGGCTGGTGATGCCATGAAATGCAAGTGAATTGGATTTAAGTCAAGAAGGGCTGGGCAAAGTAACCTGCCTCACTTTCTCTTCCAGTGTCATCTGGGTCTGGTGGTGAGATATAGATCAGGATAACCAGAGACAGCCTTAGATGAAGTGGGAGACTTTGATCTTTTAAAAGATTTTTTAAGTCTTTTATTCTTGATTAATGTTAGCTAAGAAAAAGAAATGCTTCTTTTAGAACTCTGTGTCTGTCTCCATCTAACTCTCTTATCTCTCTCTCTCTTTCTCTCTCTCTTATCTCTCTCTCTCTTTCTCTCTCTCTTTCTCTCTCTCTCTCTCTCTCTCTCTCTCTCTTTCTCTCTCTCTCTCTCTCTCTCTCTCTCTCTCTCTCTCTCTCTCTCTCTCTCTCTCCCTCCCCCTTTCTCTCTCTCCCTCCCCCCCTCTCCCTCCCCCCCTCTCCCAGCCCTCTCTCTCTCCCCCCCCCCTCTCTGTCTCTCTCTCTGTCTATGTCACTGTCTCTTTGTCTTTCTGTCTCTGTCTCTTTCTGAGTCTGTGTTGCTGTGTGTGTGTGTGTGTGTGTGTGTGTGTGTGTGTGTGTGTGTGTGTGTTTATCTGAGAAGGGAAGACAACTATTCAAAGTACAATTTTTTTTTGTTTTTATTGATGGAGGACATCTTCCTATTTAGCATATTTTTACTATTGTATCAAGATTTTCCAAATAAATTTAACTTTGCTTCATTCTATTTTGAACACATATTGAATTTATAAGTACTTACTAGAGTATATATAAAGAAAAATGTCTATGGCATTCTTCAAACAGCATGCTTAATGCTCATTAATTTCTCTATCTCTTTATTTGAATCATCACAGAGCATGGAGAAACAATTTCAGTCTAATATTTGTAATTTCTGTCCATAAGTGAACTGAATTTATGTGTATGTGTGTGTTAATATGGAAGGATAGAAATGAGCTATATGTTGATTATACTTAAAATGTCTCAGAAATTGTTTGAACTTCTTTTTTTGTTTTCAGATACTAATAATTAAAAATAAATGTCATTATTTCAATTTGGCACCCTTCTTTAGCCACTTTATATAAGCATTAAGTATTGTAATAAAACTGGTTTAAATAAAAACTTCAGTTTCCTCATTTGTAAAATGGGAAGAAAAGACCTACATTACTTTCATAATAGAACTGCTCTTTGAATTAAACAAGTGTGCAAATCAATTTTCAAAGCTTGTAATATATTCTAAATGCCAGTAGTACTTGCTTATATTGTTGTTGGATTTTCATTGTTGTTGTTGTTTGTAGCAATAATTGTTGTTGTTAGTAGTATTAATTATACTTGAAGTAATTTGAATAATTCAGTTGGTCCTAGGAGTTTTTTTTCAAATACATATGATGCTATCTCTATTTTTTATTAATAGTGTGGAGACAGAGATGAAGGCACAGAAACAAAGACCTAGACACACAGAGAAAGAGAGAGAGAATACTTTTCCTTAAAATTATAGATAAGTGGTGATTCAATTTGGCAAAAATCAAGAGAATTTGAAATCAGAAAACAAAAAAATTTCTCATGGGTAATCCCTGTGAAGTCTAAGAGATTTCAGAGAGTCCTAGAAAATATTGAGTACAGATTTTTTTTAAATTGAAAAGGATTCAATATCACCCAAGAGGATTTGAGGTCAGAAATTTGTTGCACATGGAATCAGAGTATTCTAAGTCTGTGTTTCCTTGGTTTAAATTAGATTAACTTTCTATATCGGGGCATTACCAGCATTTGTACTGCTTTCTGTGTAGTACAACCTATATATTTAGGCCTCTTTTGTCTCTGTTATAAAGGTGAAGATTAGGCTGAGGCACAATGAGAAAATAAAAGATAAGGAGGAACTAAACATATAACAATTTATATACAAATTTAATGAGGGGTTTAGTAAGAATAAGTGTTACCATAATTATTATTTCTAGATAAACTATAATGATATTACAGCAATGTAAAAAAAAATGTTTGTGGAAGTTGGATGGATGGGTGCTGGGTTCATAGAATAATACAGGAAAATGAACTTCTAAGGTCTTTCATTATAGTACAGCTGACCTTGATATTCAACCTTCATTAGTCAACTGAATCCTCCAAAGGTCATTAATTAGAATAATCTGTATCTGTATTTCATCTGACATATTTAATCATTTAATACAACAGGATTAAAAAAAAGAATAACTGTTTAGGTAAGTCTATCATTAAGGATAGAGTAGATAGCTGATTGCATTGATTAACTATAATTACTTAGAATATTAGTCTATGTGTTATTCATGATTAGTTCATAAATATAAAATACATTTCATTTCATATTAACAGTTATTATGGTAATGATTACAGATATTTCTTTTAAAAATCAATCTAACCAAATATAAAATGTAAATTGCTATGCTAGAAAGTGGTTTACTTCTACACCCTACCTTTCATTTTAAGTTTTTTTATAGAAAAATCAAAAAATCTTAATGTAATAAAATATAAACAAATCAATTGAATGGTATCAGAGGGAAACTTATAAAGAACTTTTTAGCACTAATATAATACCCAAAAGAAAGACATTTATATTTAAAGGAAGCACAACAATATCAAATGGACAAAGATACAAAATAAAAATAGGTGAAAAATAACACCTGACTTGCAAAATTTTGTAAAGGTTACAATTTTAGTTCTTTGTCTAACAAACGTGCAGATCCTTTAAAGATCTCAGCCTCATGGCTGCTACAAAATGTTTTAATCCTAATATCCTCCCAGTGGTGCTTTAGGAATCATAAATAACCATAGCCTTCAGATAATCAAAAAAAAAATAGGTCTTGGAAAAATCTATGGTGGGCACAAGCAATGTGCAGCATATAACCAATGATAATTGGGAGAAATGACATATATATATATATATATATATATATATATATATATATATATATATATATATATATGTATATATATATCCATATATATGTGACAAGACATCAGAGACACTTATATATCATGGCATTACTTCTCTGATGTCATAGTCCTCTTTAAGAATGAAGGGCAAGCAATTGCCTCTGTGAGCAAAGATGCCCCAATGGGAACACAATTGAATTAGTCAGTTGGACAATGCAGTTCTCTGTCTCTGTCTCTGTCTCTGTCTGTCTGTCTCTCTCTCTCCTTTCTCTCTCTCTCTCTCTCTCTCTCTCTCTCTCTCTCTCTCTCTCTCTCTCTCTCTCTCTGCTTCTCTCTGTCTCTCTCTCTCTCTCTCTCTCTCTCTCTCTCTCTCTCTCTCTCTGCTTCTCTCTGTCTCTCTCTTTCTCTCTCTCTCTTTCTGACACACTCTCTCTGTCTCTATTTTTTTGTTTCTCTGTGTGTGTCCTTCTCTGTCTCTGTCTCTGTCTCTGTCTCTCTCTGTCTCTCTGTCTCTCTCTCTCTCTCTCTCTCTCTCTCTCTCTCTCTCTCTCTCTCTCTCTCTCTCTGTTTTTTCTCTCTCTTCCCTAAATTCACAGAGGAATTTAGCATCCTAAAAGAGCTAGTTAGCAATAACAAGGAGAAAGAGACCATGAGGCATGGGGGAAGGGTAAGGAGAAAAACACCAAGAAACAGAACACGATGGCAGGTTAACCCAAAAGAGATTCAATCAAGATGGCACAGGCCATAAGCATATTTATAGATGAAATTTAATCTTAGAGGTTTAACATCATAACTAGGCTTCCTATTAGATTTAGTAAAGGGTGGAGATACCCAAGATCTCCACAGTAGATGGGAATATAAGGCTAAATTTATCCTCCTCAGTCTGCTTCCCTGCTTACCATAAGAGGAATCTTATCAGTACTTCAAGGTTTCTCTTGCCAACTCTCTCTAGACATCTCTTCATTACTGCAGCCAGAGCCATCTCCAATTATCCTGGCTATACCTTCCCACTGAACTCAGATGGCTCTGGAGAAAAAATAGGGGCTGGTGACTTTGCACAGCCCTTCCTTACTTAAATCTAACTCATTCACATGTCATTGAATCACTTCTTTGATATCATGATTCTCTTCAAGAGTGAAGGAACAACAACAGATGAGACATGAAGGACTGGAAAAAGAGTCAGGCTGTGAGAATGAGACAACATAAATGGCTACCTGCTTTTCCCTGAGATAGGAAAATGATCAGATGAAGCCCACTTTTCTCCTACTGAAGAATAAAATGGTGGATTTGTGGGGGAAATAGTCAAATTTTACACTGGATGAGAATGGATGGGAGGCTTGGGTTCTGCCTGCTGCTGAAGGAATACCTGCAACATTGGGTATGCAACTAAGCAACTGTCAGTTCAGCCTGAATGCAGTTTAGTTTATCGACAGGATGACTAAGCTCTTTTCCTGCAGAATGCCACATGAATTATTACTATTGATTCTCATTGACCATTTGTTCTGAAATGTAATGGGTATAAAAGAGCAAAGACCTTCTATTTTTTCAGCTGTGAAATAAACAAACCCAGCTAAAAGTGGAACAGAGATACTAATATGCTACATGGAGACTTATTCTAAAAAGCAAGTTCCTTTTAAACTCTAATTTATGTCTTCTTTCTTTGGGCCTATCCAATTTCCTTCCTCCAGTGGCCATTAAATGTTAAATTTTCTGAGAAATTGCAAATACCTTGGATATACTGGCTGGGAGTGACCTCCTCTAGGAGTATTTACTTTGAATTCTAGTTTCTTTTCACTACAGCCAGATAGGTCCCTTCTCATAGCAGAAGCTGAGTTACTTTACATTTGCTTTTCAATCCAACAATCCCACTATCTTAAGCTTTCATATATTACAAGTCGTTATGGACTCTGAGGTGATTAATCTCTCCACTTTCTGACCCAGGGCTTTCAATGAGCCAAGAGTAATTCAAGGCTTGAATGGATAAAAGAATATCCATTATTCTTTTAGCTATCCCTGGTCAATATTGGTCAGATTTTTTACTCAGCATAGTATCAACTAATTAATTGGTCCTTTCTGACAATACAAGATTTAGGGCCTTTTTGTTTTTATTTTTCCATTGCCTCTGATATTTTTCCTTTAGTTTTAAACTTTTATTCCTCACTTAGCAATAAAACTATCTGGATAAAAATGATCATTTCTGGCAAGTGACTGTTTTTGTCCTAGAATATAAAACTTACTCCCTTTAAAATTCTCAACCCAAAGAGCATGAAAGCACATTCCCACAGGGTGGTATTCTTTTGTACTCTCAAAGATACTTAGACCTAGAAAATCTACAATTTACATCTTATAATTTCAAATTAAGATCTTCTCTAATGACTTTCTTTTTAAAAGTTTTATTATTGGTTTTTGGTTTGATAGCATAGCTATTTACTATGATATACCCTTATAAATAAAAACAAACATTTAAGCAAAGTCAACCAATACAGTATCTAAGACATATCTGTAGTTCTTACCTCTCTACTGAGAAAACATATATATCTATATCTGTCTATACACACATGTGTGTTTCAGCTATCTATTATATACACATACACACATACACACACATGCACATATAAATATCCATTCTAAATAACCCAAATGATTTATTAAAATTTTCTTACAATACTGAAATTTTTCAAAGTTTTAATATTATTGCTGCTTATATTTGTATTAATTGGTTATATTTTTCTTATTTGTATACTCTACATCATACTTCTCTGTAAGTATTCTTTCTTTTTGTACTCCCAAAGTAATTATATAAATATATTTCTAAAAGAGATGACAGATATATGCTCTGAATTTCTCTATTCTATCTTCCATCATATAACACTTACAAGTCATTTCTTCCAAAACACTATATTTCTCCCCCTCAGGTGATACAGGTTCATATGCCTATTCCTATGTCCTATAAATTCACTCAATCTTCCCACTTCTTGCCATTCTCCACTTTAATTTGGGGAGAAGGTCAGAAATCCCCAGCATACAAAATTCTGGGGAATAAAATACAAAAATTTTCTGCCTCAGAAAGTCCATAACTTATTCTTAGAATTTCCTGTTTTTCCATCTAGGTCAGGCAATATTTAGTGAAGAAAATGTTTCCCAATGGCATTGCTATGTTAGATTAAAAGACTCTCTGTCCTATTCCAATTCCTTGCCTCTGTGGTGTCCTTTTGCTGAAAGATCTGACCTTTTTGCAAAGAGATGAAGATGGGAGAATTCTGACTCTGAGTATACATTTTCCCACATTTTTCATTTGAGGAATCCTGTGCTTTCTGTGAATTTCTCCACTATACTTGGATGCATATGTACACATAAATAATTTCACAACTATTATGTGTAAAATGTGGCTTCTCAGGAACTTTTTTTTGATGTGTTTTGAGTGCATCTTCCTAATTCAGGGTCCATTTGCAAAAACTTAATTTGTTTTGCCAAATTAAAACACCTTTAAGTAATGTGCTGTTGTCTCCAGAAGCTGCCAATCGCTCTCTGGGAGGAGATCTACTGTGTCAAATCAAATCTCTCGGAAAGATTTGACCCGACCTGCGGGTCTAGAACTAGGGGGGTCTGAAGCCCCGTGCCAACCTGTAAGCAAAATGCTGGTAAGGCGACAACCTGGGAATGGGTGAAGAAAAGAAAGAAGCGGAGACGATTCTGTGTTAGGCAGAAACGCTCGTTTATTAGAGGGAAATACAAGGTTTTTATATGTTTCCAGAGTATAGGTTTGAAAAAACAATTCTATGACTACGTGAGTAGGGGGGTTTTTGCTAGTTAGGAAACATCTGTGGCGGATCTTGTATTATCCTATAGCAGGATGTTTAAGAAAGAATGGTTTATTGTTAGTATCTGGGTCTTTATGACCGTTGAGGTAGGATGTTCCCATGCTTTGTTGAGTAAGCAGGATGTTTGTTTAGGGTATAGGGCTTCAGCATGGGGCCCCAGCATGTCTCCCTTCTTCAATTAAAAAAAAAAAAAAAAAAAAAATATATATATATATATATATATATATATATATATATAGGAGGGAAGGCATTTTGATTCAGAAGAATCACGTCTAGCCAATTTGAAATTTTAATTATTATAATCCTGTTGTTATGGTTTTTCTCAATTCTATGCATAGGGAGGAGAGCATTGAACAGAGCGGAGAATTAGCAGAGGCTTCTATCCCTAGGGTCAGATGGTCCACTGCGACCAACAGCTATGGGGAACACCAATTTTTGTTGAGTTTGTCTGTCTTTGTTAGGCCATTGAGTCATAGGTGGTCCTGCCTATTCTATGGTAGGCAGAATTCCTAATGACCATATGTATTGCAGGCTGATTTGAGACAGGTATCAAGCATACAGTCCTGATGATCTTCCAGTGCTCGTGTGTTGCTGAGGTCAGTACCTTTCTGCCTTTCAGGGAACAGCCAGTGCATTATGAGTTTTGCATCTCCATCTCCGTATTTCTCTCCCCTAGCAAGAGTATAAGAAAGCCTGGCCTTTTATAAAGGCTCATCAGCCAATTAGAGGTTAGAATTTGAGGGACTAATTCTTATGAATATCATTTTGCCTTCTCTCATATCAAAGGTAAAGGCCAATGCCTATTGATGTACAACAAGATAACTGTGAGATATTATTTAACATTATCCGATCCAAACTTTCTTGATGCCGCCAAGCAGCATTGTTTTTTATCATAAATTGTGGTAGACTCGCAGCTAAAAAAGCTACCTCCTGTTGTATTTTATATATTTGCATTTCCTCTATCACATTAAGAGCCAAGTTAACCACTGAGCTGTATCAAAAGAACTATCTCATTTCATTCTAGTTAATTTTCTTATCATGTCTATAGACAAAGAAGGATTTTTACCAAAAAATTATTTAAGGGTTTGGCACATACATCTGTGCAGGTGCGGGGTACGGAAGGGCTTCCCTAGTTGACTCGTTCCGTATCATCTGTATCTTGACAGTTCTTTATTAATTGTCTATGCCCAGGGAGGGAGCCACTCTTCTCTGGAGCACAAACATCTCTAG
Source organism: Sminthopsis crassicaudata (assembly GCF_048593235.1). Taxonomy (NCBI): domain Eukaryota; kingdom Metazoa; phylum Chordata; class Mammalia; order Dasyuromorphia; family Dasyuridae; genus Sminthopsis; species Sminthopsis crassicaudata. The sequence continues at coordinate 212,841,263 of NC_133620.1, read as the reverse complement.
GAATGGCTAGTTCCTATCATTTAGTGTCAAAAATATACAGAGTTCATGGAACGGTCAAGTTCCCATAATTTGGAAGCTGAGGCCTGTTAGATTTGAGTGAGCTTATAATCCTAATATGAAATTTTAAATTTCTTAATCATTTGGCCTTAAGATACACCAAAAAGAAATACACATAGCATTTTCAGGTAATTGTTTCTTCCATGCCTCTAGTAAATTAAACATATAATCCCACATTGCAACAATCTTTGAGCATTTTCTTTTTGTATCAAGGTATACATATTTTGTAAAGAGCATTTGGTCCACTTAAATAATTTACTAATATTTCCAGTAAAACCCAAACTAGTAATAATGCTATCATCAAAAATCTGTAGAAATTGGCTTTGATATTATAATGTATTTTGGTGGAGTAGGATCGTCGTGGGCAACTATTTGAGCATTTACAGTCAAAGCTTGAGAAACATCTTGTCCAGCACTGCGCAGTCTGCTGGCCAAGGTCTCAAGGTCTATTGAATTAACTATACCCAAACCAGTTCCAGCACCATCAAATAGGGTATCATACCAGGTTCTTTTCTTTCTAACACAATTCATCAGAGGAGGAAAAATTACATTATTGGTACAAGTTTTAGGAACTCTTATGATTGATGGAGGATGTTTTGTAGGAGGGGGAGGTGTCAGTAATAGATATTTTATCTAATAGTGAGGTTTCAATGCCGCCATCAAGATTTTATATGCACAGTTCATCAGTTGCTTTTCAATGTTGGTCTCAGTTTGTTCTCTGCATTCAGTTGGGAAGTCCACACTCTCGGAGTCCACCAGTCCTTTAATTCTGATGTGCTGAGTCCACTCTCTTTCCTGTGTAGCACTGCTGTATCTGATGTCAAGAGGATCTGGAACAGTCCTTTCCATCTCAGGGTCAGCTTGTCCTCCTTCCATGTCTGAACCAGGACCCCGTCTCCAAGCTAGAACTCATGCACTGTTGAAATCCTAAGGGAGGAGTCTGAGCAATAAGCCTGTTTAGTTGTAAAGTTTTCAGATGTTACAGTAAAGACATAACATATTTCCTTAAAAACAAATCCTTGGTTTCAAATATTGGATACAAGGAAGAATTTTGAATCCCTTTTGGATAAGGGTGACCATACAACAATTCATAAGGTGACAATTCCACATCTCTTCAGGGGTTTTGTTTTAATTCTTAATAAGGCAAGGGGAAGGCACTTGGTCCAGGGCAATTGTGTCTCTAATGCCAATTCAGTCAGTTGCTGTTTAATTTCCTTATCCACCCTTTCCACTTTACATGATGAGGGAGGATGCTATAGCTTGGGCCATAGATTGGAGGATCTTAGCTGTGAAACAGGTGCCTTGGCCTAAATCTACCTGCTCCACCATCTCCTCTGTACTTACAGATTCCTCTTCTCCAGGCTGCTTTGTTTCCTCATCTGCAAAGCAGTTTCTCCTTATCTCAAATGAATTTCCTCTTTGGTGCCCCTGCACATGAATCACTGCAGCATTCTTAGGTAACATAAGATTAGTCAAAATTTCAGTGACCAATGCCCTGTGTGCCAATCCCTTTCCTTTACTGTTCCCATTGTTTCCCTCAAGTAATTTACAGGATCTAATTTTTTTTTACTTTCATTTATACAATGACCTAAATATTTTATTTTACATTTCACAAATTGCAATTTGTCTTAAGAAATTCTCAGTCCCTGTGCTCCTAAATAATTTAACAAATTTATAGTGACTTGAACAGGACCACTCTTTTTTTTTTTTGTCCTGTCACAAGAAGATCATTTACATATTGTAAGACTTTTAACAATAAGAAATTTATCCCAGAATGTTCACACAATTCTTATATACCCAAGTAGATGTTTTATAAGTTGAACATTGTACCAATTATTTTGTTTTTAAAATACCCAATACACAGAAAAATCCCAAATTACATATTGCCATAACAAAAACATTTTCAAAAGGACAAAGGCAAGAACTATTATATTTGGAGTCCCTGTAAATAATTGGAATCAATACAATTAATTAAAACTTCTATTTTCACATAAAGGAATCTGAAAAATTCTTAAAAACATCAATTAAACATTTTTTTTATAAATAACCCTTTCAGATTATATATCACATTTCTGATCATATTCTTTAAACACAAAAACCATTATGCATTTTAGAAACAAATGTTCACTCAATTAACATCATGTAAGAGTGGCTTGACCCTTTATCAGTTTGCTTTTTTTTTTTTTTTTTTTTTTTTTTTTTTTTTTTTTTTTTTTTTGGTTGGAGGCTCTCATTCCATGGGATGGGTCTGCTGTGCTGACAATCAAAGCTGATCTAGGTCCCAGAAGCAAGTCAATATCTGAAATTTGACCCAAAATCTAGAACAAGACATAAATCTAACAAATAAAGGTTAGAACAGTCTATGATAGAAAGACTGGTCCAGAGGACTGCTGCAAAAACAGGCCAAAACAGATTGGCCAGCAGCTTCCTATGTGAAAAAAAAATGATTAAAAACTTTAAAACAAAACATTTGTGTTTTCTAACAGTAGCAGACAGATGACCAGACTAAATGCTTATTTGTCCAAGCATTTAGGATACAATGATTGCATATAAAAAGGTAGAGCTTCTCAACTCCCCAAAAAGCATTAACTAATTAACTTTAAGTTCAAGAAAAATTTCATTCCCAATAATAAATTCCATTCATCAGATTTCTGATAAATTCTAAACATTTGTCATAACCTTATATTGATAACAGTAAGGAATTTGTCTCAATAATTTCACAACTTAAACAATTATCATATTCAAATAGATGTTTCATAAATGAGCATTTTGCTTTTAAAATACTCAATACATAGTAAAATATCCCAAATTGCATATTGTCCTTAACAGAAACACTTTCAAAAAAAAAGAAACCCAGAAAAAACCTATTACTTTAGAGGCTCTTTAAATAATCTCATAATGACCCAATATAATCTTTAAACTTTAAATGTTTTAAACTTATACAAAATGTCCAAATACTACATACAAGAATTCAAGAAGTTCTTAAAGTAGCCATTAAACTTTTAATATGGATCACATTTATGACCATATTGCACATTTTGTATCAAGAAACAAATATTCAATCAATTAACCTAAACTTGATCCAGGCACTTTAAAGCACTCTTTTGTTGCTACAGTAGCAACTTGACGAAAATAAGGCAGGAAACACCTGGGGGGGAGGGGAGAAAAGTATTCCATGTGCTCACCCTTCCCCTATTCAAAAACACTTTTTCCCTTTCATCCTTCCATTAAAAACTTTTCTCTTTCCTTCTTGCAACATACCTTGCTCATCCTTCTTCCTTCAAAACCTGTAAAATTCACACTGTATAGCCTATAACCCGAATCAAACCCAAACAAAATTTTCCTTTCTGAGGGTTGGCCTAACTGCAATTAGCAAATCTCTCTTTTTTAGCAGTAAATGCATCAATATTCAAACAAATTCCAAGATCTTATACTCAGAATAAACAATGCAAAAGGACATTAGCCAAATTTTAATTCCCATAATCAAATTTTTTTTTTTTTTTTTTTTTTTTTTTTTTTTTTTTTTTTTTTGTGCTGCTAGAGTTTTGATCAGATAAGGGCCTTTACTCTAGCAGGCTCTTAAGACTGCTTTAAGGGAAAAAAAACTTTCTAGTTTAAAATAGTCAAGCTTTTTCTTTTACTTACAAATTAGCACAACAGGTTAAAAAGTTTAAAATCACAAACAATTTTTATATTAAGTAACATTAAAATAATCAATTCCCAAATTTCTTAATCATTGTTTTTAAAACTTAACAAAGCTCTTAAATCACCAAAGCAAACTAGAGGCTTTTCCTAGGACTCCCGCTACCAGAGAGAAGTTTGTTTCACCTTGAACATTCTTCCCTCCCGGAATCCAAACAGAGTTTCTCTAAATTTCCAAGCCCATTTTAATGCATTTCTCTGCCTTCATAGGGAATGCCTAGATATTCCATGATTTAAGACCACTCTGAAAGAATTACTATTCTGAATGAATTCCAATTTCCACAATTCAGCCTGTTATTTTTCTAAGCCTGTAACACAGAGGCTGAATTCTTATCTCTTATGAGCTTGCTAACTTTTAACACAGAACAAAAAATTCAAAGCAGACAAACATACACAGACAGACACAGAACTCTCTTAACTTTTAAGCTTCTTTCTCTAAAGCTTTCTTTTAAGATCTTTTATAAAAGCTTATTCTTTAGAGAGTTGGGGAACCCATGATTGCGACAGATAGCATACTCACCGTTCATAGTCTTCTGGTTGCTGAAGCAGGGGGTCTGGCCAGACGGGTACATTCCTTCTCCTCGCTGATCTGCCGGGCTGCCACGAATCTTCAGGTCCCTGTTCGAGGGCGCCAATTGACCTGACCTGCGGGTCTAGAACTAGGGGGGTCTGAAGCCCCGTGCCAACCTGTAAGCAAAATGCTGGTAAGGCGACAACCTGGGAATGGGTGAAGAAAAGAAAGAAGCGGAGACGATTCTGTGTTAGGCAGAAACGCTCATTTATTAGAGGGAAATACAAGGTTTTTATATGTTTCCAGAGTATAGGTTTGAAAAAACAATTCTGTGACTACGTGACTAGGGGGGTTTTTGCTAGTTAGGAAACATCTGTGGCGGATCTTGTATTATCCTATGGCAGGATGTTTAAGAAAGAATGGTTTATTGTTAGTATCTGGGTCTTTATGACCGTTGAGGTAGGATGTTCCCATGCTTTGTTGAGTAAGCAGGATGTTTGTTTAGGGTATAGGGCTTCAGCATGGGGCCCCAGCAAAGATTCTTCTTCCTGTAAAGAACCATTGTATCCAGACAGTTGCCGTTAACTCTGGTCCAGAGAAGTGATTTCCCTTCTGCAGAGAGCTGCCTCAAGTCTGGTCTAGAGCAGAGACTCCCTGTCTCTGGAGTGCTGCCCTCTTTTATCCTCCCAGAGAATGGGCGTGGGCTTCTGGGAAAAATTACTTCAACCAATGAACTTGCTCCTAAGCATGCAAGCTCCTCCCCAGGACAGGCTGGAACTAGAGAATTGTCAAGTACCAACTTAGCACTTAGTAAGAACCTAATATCTCATTATCTCAATAGCACTTAGTAAGAACCTAACACCTTTATATGATGAATGTCTTAGAACTATGTAAATCTTCAAGGCAACAAACCCCATCATTTTAAAATTGACTGCCACTTACTATGTAATCTCGAGTAAATCAAATCACTTCTCTGGGTTTCCATTTTGTTATCTGCAATGTGAGGTAAGTGGATCAAATGACCTCCAAAGTCCTTTCAATTTTTACATTTTTGATCATATAAAACATTGGAAGAAAAGAAACTGTGAATGAAATAATGTCAAGTTGTCCATAAACAAAGTATTAAAATTCATATGATGATCTCATTAAGGATTAATTTACCAGTAAAAGAATCATGGTGAATAACTCAGACAAGCAATTAATTAGCATTTAGTTTACTGCCTCAGTTAAACTTGTAATTTATGGTTCTATTTATTTTGTATAATCTATTTCTGGACTTTTCAAATGTCTCTCTATTAAAACTAAGGATCTTTAATGCCTTTATTTAACTTTTTTTCTTCATATAGTTTTCACTTATGATTTACTGAAACATAGCTTTGCTAGACTTTGATAAAGTTCATTGGGATTCAAACTGAGCTATTTCACCATGCCTTTAATCCATATCACTCTGCCTCTCAAAGATTAGTCAATAAATGATCCCAACCTAAATTGGCCAGCAATTCTTGAGAGTATTTCTCTCCCAGATTGAGTCTTTTGTGAAGTTGAACTAAGCTGTCTTCTGCCTTTAGTCACTGAATGGGTGTTGCTTCAGAAAAACTATGAACTGGGAAAGACCACAGTCTAAAAAGACCAGGATCCTGTATTATATCTAGGGCCATCATCAGTGGTCCTGATCTATATTTTTCCCCTGCACTCAGATGACTCTGGAGGAGAAAATGAGGTTGATGACTTTGCATAGCCCCAACTCACTTAAATCCAATTCACTAGCAAGTTGACATCATCTTCCTGATATCATGAGTTCTCTTTAAGAATGAAAGAAAAACAACAACAACAAAGGTAAATATTTCTCACATCTTTCCCATTCTTCTATTGGGTACTGAGATATTTTTTAGTGTCTTAGTAGAAAAAATCTGACTTTTTAGAAACCATCTGTGTCTTATATTTTCATAGTTACTACCTCCTTCCTCATTTGTGAAAGTGTTTTCTCCAGAAATTAAGACAAATTATTTCTAAGTCCTCACATAAGTCATCCTTAACAGTTTTCCACTGAATTTAATTTTGTATCCCATTTTAAATCCTGTTAAATACATAGTTTTGGTAAAGACCAAGGAGTAAGACTAAGCCAGAGTAGTGAATATTCTAGAACTTATTGATATTTCCAGTGAGTTCATTCCAAATAACAACATTCTCAGAAATGTATAAAGAAACTTATTACCATTTTACTTCCATATTTAAGAGAATTAAACTGTGTCTGAAAGATATGGGAAAAATATCTGAAAAAAGTCAGGCAAAAACTAAATGCTTATTCAAAACAATGCTGTAAAATTATAAACTTTTATGTTAGTATAAGTTTGTTTGCTTCTAAGCAAATAGTTTTAGAGATGTATCACTTATTAAAATCATGGTTATGGTAAGTTAGTAATTACTAACATCAACACTAGAATTACTTTGTGTTTTTACTAATTGTATTATCTAAATTGTAGCCTTCTGAATTTCCTTAATTGTAGTTCCAAATTATTTGTTAGAAGTTTCCTCCTGACAAAAAATTCCTGAGTATATTTTTGGCACTTCTTACTTCCCTAGCTCATTTTCTTTGCTCATTTTCTCATTTTGGAACTTTGATATTTGATTTAACCCAAAGGGAATACCACCAATTCATCTTATAACTGTGTCATGTTCAAAATATGTATAAGCTTATTTACAGGACAGAGGAAACAAAAAGCATAGCAAAACTCACAGAAAATTATAATACCCACCAGTGAACAAGCTTTCTTCAAAGGTCTGTATAGCCCTTATCACTTTTGAGTACGATCTGTAGTAAAACTCCAAACAAGTATGTCCCAGGATTGCTTTTCCACATTGGCACTCTCCCTTCTTCAATCATTACTTTTCCAGTAACTGACAAGTTCTGCTACTCTGTTCTATTTTTAACTGAAATTCAATTTTAAGATCTAATCTACCTCTTTCTTTTACCCTGCCCCACCCATTGAAAAGGCAAGAAGAAAATTTTAATTGCAAATATATACAAACATGCAAAACAAATTTCCTCATTTGCATGTTCCAAGAGGAAAAAAAAAAAGGAAGAAAACATTTTATTCTGTAATTTTAAGTCCATTAGTTCTCTTTCTGGAAGTGAATAAGATGTTTTACCATGAATACTTTTGAACTGTGCTTGGTCATAACACAATCCTTCTTATGTTGTCCCTCCTCTTTAAATCCTTTTTGACTATTTTGTCTTTATGTCACTTCCTAAGTTCTTACTCTGCCCAAATAGCTATTTTGTAGGTACTTCTTTATCCTAAGTTTCTCTACTAACAGCCATGCTTTCTGCAGTACTCTCAAACTTTTATGAAATGAAATTATAAGGTGATGGAGACAAGATGATGAAGTAAAAGCAGGAAGTTGTTCAAACTCTCCTAGTTTCACTCAAAAAATACATGAAACCAAGCCTCTGAATAGTCGGACAGACTGAAACCTCTCTCCAGTTGAAAATAGGAAAAACTTCAAGGTCAGTCTCATTGTGCAAAAGGGTATTCAGCACAGCTCAGATAGAATCTGGGAAAGCTAATGAGAGGATCTTAATCACAACAGATTGGCAATTAAGACCCTTGGTCCTGGATCAGTAGTGAGGCAGACCAGTGGGGCAGCTTCCAGTTCCAACTCAAAAGGCAAATTCTGGGAAATCAGCCTATTTCCTGGAAAGAGCAGGCAAAGCCCCTGAAAATACAAAAGGCCTCTGTGCTCAAAGCTAAGGCTCTGAGCTACACAAGAAGCTTGGGACAGTACCCCATTTACCTCAGGAGCACTGCTCAATCATAAGTTAAAAAAGAGAAATTACAAAAAGTAAAGAAAAGAAAATGAGCAAGAAACAGAAAAGAACTTCACCATAGAAAGCTACTATGGTAACAAGGTGACAGGGAAGACCAAAACACCAATTCAGATGAGGACAAAATGTCCACAAAGTAAATCTCAAAGAGTGATATGAATTGTTCTAAGTCCAAAGAGGCTTCTTCAAAATGTTCATAAAAGATATAAAAGAGAGGCAAAAGAAAACATGAGAAAAGAAATGAGAAGTATGTAAGAGTATGGAAAAGGAAGACAATTCTTTTAAAAATGCTTGGCCAAAAGCAAAAAAAAAAACAAAAAAAAAAAACATTATATATATATATATATATATATATATATATATATATATATATATATATATATATATATATATATATGTATATATATATATAATATAATATAATATAATATATATAATATAATATAATGTAATATAATATAATATAATATAATATAATATAATATAATATAATATAATATAATATAATATATATAATATAATATAATATATAATAATATATAATATATTATATATATAATATATTATATATTATATATAATATAATATAATATAGTATAATATAATATAATATAAATAAAAAAAAAATATAATATATATAATATATATATATACTGAAGAAAGCAGCACATTGCAAAGTAGAATTAATCAAATGGGAAAAAAAATTCAAAAGCTAACTGAAGAAAATTATACATTAAAAACTAGAAAGGGGTTAATGAAAGCTAATGACTCTATGAGACCTCAAGAATCAATCAAACTAAAAAGAATGAAAAAATGGGAGAAAATGTAAAATCCCTCATTAGAAATAGCTGATCTAGAAAATAAATCTAGGAGAGGCAAATTTAAAATTACTGGTCTTCCTGAAGACCCAAAAAAAGAGCTTGGATAGCATTCTTCAAGAAATTGTCAAGGAAAACTGCCCTGATATACTAGAACCAAAGGGGAAAGTAATCATTGAAATAATCCATTGGTCACCTCTGGAAATAGATCCCACAAGAAAAACCCCAAGGAAAATTATTGTAAAACTCCAGAACTACAACTACAAGGGGAAAGTACTGCAAACTGCCAGAAAAAAAGCAATTCAAGTATCAAGATGCTACAGTCAGAAGTACCCAGGATCTAGCATCTACAACCAAGAATTAACTACCCAGCTAGGCTGAACATCATCTTTCAAGGGAGAAGATGAATCTTCAATGAAGTAAGAGAATTTAAATCATTTTTATTGAAAAGTACAGAAGTAAACAGAAAATTTAATCTTCAAACACAGGTCTCAAGAGAAACATACATACATACATATATATAACTTAAAGATTGAACTGTTTATATCTCTAGATGGGAAAATGTTAACTGAAACTCTTGAGAATTATATCTATTATTGGGACAGAGCATTGCATAGGTGGAAAGTATGATTGAAGAACAATTAATTCTAATACTATGTAAACCATTTGGAAAAATAGGTAAAGAAGGAGTCCTACAAAAGTCTTTCCATGACATAAATTTGGTACGTATTCATAAACTAAGAAGAGCCAAAACACAGAAAGAAAATTCCAGATCAATCTCCCTAATAAATGTCAATGCAAAAATCTTAAATATAATATTAGCAAAGAGATCGTAACAAATTATCAGCAGGAATAGTGGGATTTATACCAGGAATGTAGGGCTAGTTCAATGGATAGGAAAACTATTTCCATATTGCATAACCGACCTTATCAATAAAAAAAAAGAAATCATGTGATCTCAATATATGCAGAAAAAGCTTTTCCAAAATATAATACCCATTCCTATCAAAAAAAAAAAAAAAAAATCTCTAGAAAGTATAGGGATAAAGAGAGTTTTCCTTAAAATAATAAGCAGTATCTATCTAAAACCAAGAGCAAACATTAATTGTAATGAAGAGAAGCTAAAGGCATTTCCAATAAAGTCACAGGTGAAGCAAGGATGCCCCTTCTAACCACTATTATTCAGTGTTGTACTAGATATATTGGTTTTAGCAATAAAAACAGAAAAACTAAATAAAGACTTAGAATAGGCAATGAGAAGATAAAATTATCACTCTGTAGATGTGTAATGATATACTGAGAGAAAATCATCCAAAAACCTACTTGAAACAATTAACAGCTTTAGCTAAATTGCAGGATATAAAATAAATCCACAAAAATCATCAGCATTTCTATATATTAGTGAAAAAGCCCATCAGCAAAAGAGAGAAAGAGAAATTCCCTTAAAAATAACTGTATAAAACATAAAATATTTGGATGTCTACCTGCCAAGGCAAACCCAGGAATAATATGAACACAATTACAAAACACAAAACACAAAAATAAAGTCAGATATAAACAAATGGGAAAATATCAATTATTCATGGGAAGCCTAAGCTAATATAATAAAAATAACAATTCTGCCATTGCTTTACTTATTCAATGTCATACCAATCAGACTGACAAAAATTACTATATAGAACTAGAAAAAAAATATAAGAAAATTCATCTGGAAGAAGAAAAGATCAAGAATGTCAAGGGAATTAATGAAAAATATACAAAGTATGGTAGTCTAGCAGTACCATACCTAAAACTATATTATACAGCAGCAGCCATCAAAACTATTTGATACTGGCTAAGAAATAGAGTGGTGGATCAATAGAAAAAGTTAGATTCCCGTAATAAAATAATAAATGACTATAGTAATCTAGTAGTTGATTAAACCCCTAAACTACAGCTTCTAGAATAAGAACTCAATATTTCATAAAAATTGCTGGGAAAACTGGAAAATAATATTTCAGAAACTTGGCATGGACCTAGATGTCACATCCCATATTAAAATAAGGTAAAAAAAATGTCACAACATGATTTGGGCAGGAGTGAAACCATAAGCAAATTAGGAGAACAGGGGATAATTTACCTATTAGATTTTTGGAAAAGTGAGGAATTTATGACCAAAGAAGACAACTTTCATTACAACAAATTAAAATGTTTTTGCACAAAACCAACACAAACAAGATTAAAATGGAAGTACAAAGCTGGGAAAAAAAATTTACACTTAGTATTTCTGACAAAGGTCTCATTTCTAAAATATATAAAGAATTGTGTCAAATTCACAAGATTACAAATCATTCCCCAATTGGTAAATGGCCAAAGAATATGAACAAACAATTTTCAGATGATAAAATTAAAACTATCTATAATCAAGTGAAAAATGTTGTAAATCACTATTAATTAAAAAATGAAAATTAAAAACAACTCTGAGGTATCACCTCAGACTTCTCAGATTGGCTAAGATAACATAAAAAGATAATGATAAATATTGGAAGGGATGTAGGAAAACTGGGATGCAGTGCTTTATTGATGGAGTTGTGAATTGATTCAACCATTCTTGACACCAATTTGGAACTATGCCCAAAGGATTATAAAACTGTCCATACTCCTTGACCCAATAGTGCCACTACTTGGTCTGTTTCCCAAGGAAATCATAAAAGAGAGAAAAGGACCTACCTGTGCAAAAATGTTTAAAGCTCTTTTTGTAGTAGCAAACAATTGGAAAATGAGTAGATGCCCATTAACTGGGAAATGACAGAATAAGTTGTGATATAGGATGGTAATGAAATATTATTGTTATATAAAAAATTATGAACGAGCTGATTTTAGAATCTTCTCAGAGATTCACTGATCCAAGGCAATCCCTTAAACTTTGGATGAAAATGCCATCTGGGTCTACATAAAAAAATCTATGAAGACTGAGTGTAAATCAATACATACTATGTTCACCTCTTTTTTTTCTGTTTTTTTTTTTTCTCTCTCCCATGGTTTTCCCATTTGCTCTGATTTTTCTCTCCTAACATGATTCATAAAGAAATGTGTATTTAAAAAGTTAATATACATGTATAATCAGAAAAAATAAAACAATTAATAAAAAAAAGAAATGAAAGTTATTCCTTTTACCAGACTCCTTTGCAGAACCTGTGTCACAGTTCAAAATGTGCATACACTTCTGGACCCTCCTTTTACCCACAGGCAGGTGAAGATTCAGAGCTCCTTTCTGAAACATGTATGTAAACTGGGCAGTGATAGAAAGGAAATGTGTTCCCATTAAGGAGGAAAAGATTTGAGGTCTCTACTTCATAGTTAAATATATGGTTTTAGATTTTGGATTTTTTTAAATTTTCTTTTCAAAATCATCCCTTTCTCCCCCACTTTTATAAAATTCTCTGGGGGGTGGGGGTGGAGCCAAGATGGCGGAGAAGATACACGCCACTGTGTAAGCTCCTTTCTTCCCTCACAACCAACTAGATTTAATCAGCCTCAGAAATAGCATTGGACTGATAGAATCCACAAGGACTGGAAGCACTACTTACCAGCTGAAGAGAATCTGGAGTTTTAGCAGGAAAGGTCAGCTCCCAGGGGAGGAAGAAGAGAGGCCAGCGCAGACAGTGGGTTAGTGGCACACTGCGCCGGTCGCGCTGGGGAGGGCTGTGGGATCAAGAGAATCCACTGACATAAAAGAATCTGGCACAGGCTGTTAGCTCTTCTCTGCTTATAATACAGCAGTTCAGAAGAGAAATATAAGCCACTTTAAAATTTAAAACCAGATTGGATCTTCTGGGATCCTGGGGGTGACTCAGCAGATCTCCACACTGGTGGGTGTGGCCGACATAGGCAACCCAGGCTTCTACCTCCAGGTAGTTAAGACATTGAAGAGTGGGTGGGGCGGTAACTCATAGTGCCTGGCTCAACTGGCTGGAGGCTGTGGAACAGAAGTCCCAGAGAAGCGGAACCTTTGAACTAGGGACCGTGGTTTCTGGCAGACACTTCCAGTTTGAGCACAGGGGCTTTTCATGTCACCTGCTGCAGACATCCACGTCCCATCGGGACGCATAGGCTAGACTTTGAGTCGCCTTTACTGTTCAGTCTCAAACCTCAGAGAAGCCACTAAAACACAGCGCCCTCAGGGCACAGCAGTGCTAATCACCTCTGAGGCACTTTCAGAGAGGGGGTGGGGAACTCTCTTCCAGAGCTCTCTCTTAGCTCAGGCACAGGGGCCACTGCATCCATCCAGTCTGGGAGGAAGCTGGTAAAGAAATAAATAAATAATTTTCTACCCCAGGGACAGACCCCAAAAGATTTTTTAAGCATGAGCAAGAAGCCCAAAAAAACCATATATTCCTTCTACACAGAGAAAGAGTGGGTATCCAACCCCGAGGAAGTTAACAGCAGAGAGTCAGCAGATAACAACCTAAAGGGGAATGATTCCTGTCCCCCATCACATAACTCTCTCCATAAAGAGACTATTAAAAAGTTAAGAGAGTTTGAAGAAAAATGGGGAAAGGAAAGAGAAGCTATGCTAGAGAATAACAACGTTCTGAAATTGGAGTTGGAAAAAATAAAGAATTCACAGGAGATGCAGGGAAACAAAAATAGTGAATTAGAAAAGGTAAAAAAATCACAGGAAAGTAGGATTTCTGAATTGGAGAAGATAAAAAAGTCTCTCAAGAAAATAGGATTTCTGAATTGGAAAAAGAAAATAATTCTCAAAAAAAAAATTAGGGAAATGGAAAAAAATTCAATAGAGCAAAATAACTCATTTAAAAATGAAATTGGGCATTTACAAAAAGAACTAAAAACTGTGAATGAAGAAAATAACTCCTTAAAAGTCAGGATGGAACAAATAGAAATGAATGATTCACTGAAAACCCAAGAATCAGTCAAACAAAAAAAAAAAAAAAAAAAAAAAATGAGAAGTCTGGAGAACAACGTCAAATACTTACTGGGAAAATCTATAGACCTGGAAAATAGATCTAGGAGAGATAATCTGCGGATCATTGGACTTCCCAAAAACTATGACCAAAAAAAGAGCCTAGATTCTGTTTTACAGGAAATTATCAAAGAGAACTGTCCAGAGATAATAGAAACAGAGGGGAAAGTAGATTTTGAAAGAATTCATCGAACTCCTTCTGAAATAGACCCTAAAAAAAGAACACCAAGGAATATTGTGGCTAAGCTGCAGAATTACCACACAAAGGAGAAAATCCTGCAAGCAGCTAGAAAAAAACAATTTAAATACCAAGGTGCCACAATAAGGGTCACCCAAGATCTGGCTGCCTCCACATTAAAAGATAGAAGGGCCTGGAACCTGATATTCCGTAAGGCAAAAGATCAAGGACTGCAACCAAGAATGAACTACCCAGCTAAGTTTAGCATCTTTTTCCATGGAAGAAGATGGTCATTCAATGAAACAGAGGAATTACTATATGTTTCTAAGAAAAAAACCAGACTTAAACAAAAAATTTGATCTACATCCACAAGACTGAAGAGAAACAGAAAAAGGTACACAGAACCCTTGAGAACTATATCTCTGTTGTGGGTATATAGAAAGTATGCATGGATAATTTGATTTTACTGATACAAAAGAAAAAAAAAGGAGGGGGTGTAGTAAAGGGAAGGGGGTAGTATCAGAAAAAGGGGAGGGAGTGATTAAAAAGAGGGAAACTACATCCCAGGAAGAGGCATAGAAAATACACCATATCTGAAGGAGTTTAGAGAGGGGGAGAATCGTTGTGTAAATCTTACTCTCATCAGAAGAGGCTCAAAGAGTAAATAATTGCCATATTTGTTTTTCAGAGAATTCTCTCTCACCTCATTAAAAGGGGGGAGAGGAAAAGGGAAAAGGAAAAGGAGAATAAGGGAAGGGACATGGAGGGAGGGGGGAGGGATACTAAAAAAAAAAAGGGAGGGCTGCGCCTCACAAGGGGGGTCTATAAATTGAATATTGGGGAAGGGGTTCAGGGGGGTCAAAGGAAAAAGCATAATCTGGGGATAATATGATGGCAGGAAATACAGAATTAGTAATTTTAACTGTAAATGTGAATGGGATGAACGCTCCCATCAAACGGAGATGGATAGCAGACTGGATCAAAAATCAGAACCCTACCATATGTTGTTTACAGGAAACACACTTAAAGCAGGGATATACATATAGAGTAAAGGTAAAAGGTTAGAGCAGAATCTGTTATGCTTCAGGTAAAGCCAAAAAAGCAGGGGTAGCTATCCTTATCTCACATCAAGCAAAAGCAGAAGTTGATCTAATTAAAAGAGATAAGGAAGGAAACTATATCCTGCTGAAAGGTAACATAAATAATGAAGCCATATCAATACTAAACATATATGCACCAAGTGGTATAGCATCTAACTTTCTAAAGGAAAAGTTAAGAGAGTTGCAAGAAGAAATAGACAGTAAAACTATAATAGTGGGAGATCTCAATCTTGCACTCTCAGATTTAGACAAATCAAACTACAAAACAAACAAGAAAGAAATTAAAAAATTAAATAGAACATTAGAAAAACTAGGTATGATAGACCTTTGGAGAAAACTGAATGGCAATAGAAAGGAATATACTTTCTTCTCAGCAGTTCATGGATCCTATACAAAAATTGATCATATATTAGGACATAAAGATCTCAAAATTAAATGTAGGAAGGCAGAAATAATAAATGCCTTCTTCTCAAACCACAATGCAATAAAAGCTACATTCAGTAAAAAGTTAGGGATAAATAGACCAAAAAGTAATTGGAAACTGAATAATCTCATCTTAAAGAATGACTGGGTGAAAGAGCAAATTATAGAAACAATAATTTCATCCAAGATAATGACAATGATGAGACATCATACCAAAATCTGTGGGATGCAGCTAAAGCAGTAATAAGGGGAAATTTTATATCTTTAGAGGCTTCTTTGAAGAAAATAGAGAAAGAGAAGATTAACGAATTGGGCTTACAACTTAAAAGGCTAGAAAAAGACCAAATTAAAAACCCCCAACCAAAAATTAAACTTGAAATACAAAAATTAAAAGGAGAAATCAATAATATTGAAAGTAAAAAAACTATTGAATTAATAAATAAAACCAAGAGTTGGTTTTATGAAAAAGCCAATAAAACAGATAAACCTTTGGTAAATCTGATCAAAAAAAAGAAAGAGGAAAATCAAATTGTTAGTCTTACAAATGAAAAGGGGGATCTTTCCACCAATGAAGAGAAAATTAGAGAAATAATAAGGAGTTACTTTGCCCAACTTTATGCCAATAAATTTGATAACTTAAGTGAAATGGATGACTTCCTCCAAAAATATAGGCTTCCTAGATTAACAGAGGAGGAAATAAATTGCTTAATTAGTCCCATTTCAAAAAAAAGAAATAGAACAAGCTATTAATCAACTCCCCAGGAAAAAATCCCCTGGACCAGATGGATTTACATGTGAATTCTACCAAACATTTAAAGAACAAAATAGCCCCAATGCTATATAAACTATTTGAAAAAATAGGGAATGAAGGAGTCCTACCAAACTCCTTTTATGACACAGACATGGTACTGATACCTAAACCAGGTCGATCGAAAACTGAGAAAGAAAATTATAGACCAATTTCCTTAGTGAATATTGATGCTAAAATCTTAAATAAGATATTAGCAAAAAGACTTCAGAAAATCATCCCCAGGATAATACACTATGATCAAGTAGGATTCATACCAGGAATGCAGGGCTGGTTTAATATTAGGAAAACTATTAGTATAATTGACCATATTAATAATCAAATTAATAAAAACATATGATCATCTCAATAGATGCAAAAAAAGCATTTGACAAAATCCAACATCCATTCCTACTAAAAATTCTTGAGAGTATAGGAATAAATGGATTATTCCTTAGAATAATCAGGAGCATATATTTAAGACCTTCAGTAAGCATAATATGCAATAGAAATAAACTGCAACCTTTCCCAGTAAGATCAGGAGTGAAACAAGGTTGCCCACTATCACCATTACTATTCAATATAGTACTAGAAATGCTAGCCTCGGCAATAAGAGCCGAGAAAGAGATTCAAGGAATTAGAGTAGGAAATGAGGAAATCAAACTATCACTCTTTGCAGATGACATGATGATATACTTAGAGAACCCCAAAGACTCTGCTAAAAAGCTATTAGAAATAATTCAGAAATTTAGCAAAGTGGCAGGATACAAAATAAATCCAATTAAATCCACATAAATCCTCAGCATTCTTATATATCACCAACAAAATGCAACAGCAAGAGATACAAAGAGAAATTCCATTCCAAACAAATGTTGAGAGTATAAAGTATTTGGGAATCCATCTACCAAAGAAAAGTCAGGAATTATATGAGAAAAATTACAAAACACTTGCCACAAAAAGTCAGATTTAAATAATTGGAAAGACATTCAGTGCTCTTGGATAGGCCGAGCGAATATAATAAAGATGACAATACTCCCCAAACTAATCTATTTATTTAGTGCTATACCAATCAGACTCCCAAGAAACTATTTTAATGACCTAGAAAAAATAACAACAAAATTCATATGGAAGAATAAAAGGTCGAGAATTGCAAGGGAACTAATGAAAAAAAACTCAGAGGAAGGTGGTCTAAGTGTACCTGATCTAAAGCTATATTATATAGCAGCAGTCACCAAAACCATTTGGTATTGGCTAAGAAATAGACCGGTAGATCAGTGGAACAGATTAGATACAAAGGACAAAAAAGGGTACATCTATAGCAATCTAATCTTTGACAAACCCAAAGATACCAACATTAGGGACAAAAATTCATTATTCGGAAAAAACTGTTGGGAAAACTGGAAATTAGTATGGCAGAAATTAGATATGGATCCACACTTAACACCATATACCAAGATAAGATCAAAATGGGTCCATGATTTAGGCATAAAGAATGAGATCATAAATAGATTAGAGGAACAGAGAATAGTCTACCTCTGAGACCTGTGGAGGAGGAAGGAATTTATGACCAGAGGAGAATTATTGATCACAAAATAGAAGATTTTGATTACATCAAACTAAAAAGTTTCTGTACAAACAATACTAATGCAAACAAGATTAGAAGGGAAGTAACAAATTGGGAAAATATTTTTAAAAGGAAAGGTTCTGACAAAGGTCTCATTTCCAAAATATATAGAGAACTGACCCTGATTTATAGGAAACCAAACCATTCTCCAATTGATAAATGGTCAAGGGATATGAACAGACAATTCTCAGATGATGAAATTGAAACTATTTCCACTCATATGAAAGAGTGTTCCAAATCACTACTGATCAGAGAAATGCAAATTAAGACAACTCTGAGATTGGCTAAGATAACAGGAACAAATAATGATGAATGTTGGAGGGGATGTGGGAAAACTGGGACACTGATACATTGTTGGTGAAGTTGTGAAAGAATCCAGCCATTCTGGAGAGCAATTTGGAACTATGCCCAAAAAGTTGTCAAACTGTGCATACCCTTTGACCCAGCATTGCTGTTATTGGGATTATATCCCAAAGAAATACTAAAGAGTGGAAAGGGACCTGTATGTGCCAAAATGTTTGTGGCAGCTCTTTTTGTTGTAGCTAGAAACTGGAAGTTGAATGGATGTCCATCAATTGGAGAATGGTTGGGTAAATTGTGGTATATGAAGGTTATGGAATATTATTGCTCTGTAAGAAATGACCAGCAGGAGGAATACAGAGAGGCTTGGAGAGACTTAAATCAACTGTTGCTGAGTGAAATGAGCAGAACCAGAAGATCACTGTACACTTCAACAACAATACTGTATGAGGATGTATTCTGATGGAAGTGGAAATCTTCAACATAAAGAAGATCCAACTCACTTCCAGTTGATCAATGATGGACAGAAATAACTATACCCAGAGAAGGAACACTGGGAGGGGAATGTAAATTGTTAGCACTACTGCCTATCTACCCAGGTTACTTATACCTGCAGAAGCTAATAATTAATGTGCAACAAGAAAATGGTATTCACACACATATATTGTATCTAGGTTATATTGTAACACATGTAAAATGTATGGGATTACCTGCCATCGGGGGGAGGGAGTGGAGGGAGGGAGGGGATAATTTGGAAAAATGAATAAAAAAAATAAAAATAAAAAATAAAATTCTCTGAAATTTAGAGAACTTTGAATTATATAAACTATTGCTGATATCTGCTGAGAAGTCTGTGACAAAGCATATTCCATCTCAGTTTCAGGCTGACAACAACAACAAAAACTAATTACCTCTTCAAGTAACATTGTTATTCCTTCTCAAAAGTCAGCATTGCCTGAATTAATTATTTTTATTTAGTGTAATATTGAAGTAAAATTGTCTCTGAACAATTCACATTGGTGATTTAAACATAGATGTTTCATTTTCAGTAGCTAATTTAAAGATAAGATAAAAATTACATTCTAAAGTTAAGAACAGTAGGCAGCCACTCAAGAGTACAATAGGCAGGTATACATCTTGAGTGATATTTTTCATTCTACTTTTAAAGAAATGCACATATTTTAGTGCCAAAAATTTTAGCTTTCCACAGAATAGAGTTATTTATTTTCTGATAAGTCACATGTGTTAATGTAAAGGCACAAAGATCCATGTACATCACGTTATTACCATCAGGGATGTTAGGGGAATAGAAAAGCTATTGTTCTCATCAGGGCTCCTAAAGAAAATATCCAAACACCTCCAATTCTGAAACTACCTATGGGCAAGAGTTAAAAGCATAGAAAAGTCATAGCTTAAGTGATTGTATCCTTAAACTAATCCTTAAATTGTGACAACAGCAATAACCATGTCATGAAGGGAGAGCAAGAGGGTCAACCCAAATCTCTGTGGTAGAGAAATGCAATTGTCTCCAGCATTGTTAAGTTTGTGGTATCACTGCATGTGTTAATGTTCCTCTGTGTTGTGTATGTTCTTGATCTAAATCAGGAAATTAGAGGGTGAGAGGCAATAAGCATTAATTAATCATATATGTACTGTATGCTAGATACTGTATTTAGTGCTTTACAAATATCATAGCAACCTTGAAGTGTTATTATCATTCTCATTTTATCAATGAAGAAACTAAGGCAGACAATATGTATGGTACTCTGCAAATCAAATACTATAGAAATGCTAGCTATTATCATTATTGTCTTCATTATCATCATGATATCAGACACATATATCTTACTTTATTGACATCATTTTCTAAGCCTTTCCTGATTATTTTTTGAATATATGTATCAGTGGGACAGAAGTCAAAAATCATGTAAAACAAAGAACATCAATTTCAAATAAGTCAAAAAACAGAATTATCAAATTTCCCCAGTGCACCCATATGTGCTATCATGGTTTTGGTAGGCGTTCACATTTATCTAAATATTCCTAAGAAGTAATCCCAAATTGTACTTTCCTCATGAGGTATTTTAAATAGAATAAACTTGTCATTTAATTGGAAGAAAGAGAGAGAAAAAAAATCTATATGGAAAGGGAATTCTGAATCCATAAGAACTGTGGAGGTATCATGATAGAATCAAAAGAGCATTGGATTTGAAATCAGAAAATCGGATATTAGCATTGTTAGTGAATGCTACCAGCGTAATCTTAAATATGCTATACAGCCATTATAGGCAGCAGCTTTTTATCTGCAAAATTAGGGCTTGTGAATAGAACAGAGAGTCTAGAGTCAGAAAGATGAATTCAAATGTAGCATCCATCAAACTCATACTAGCCATGTGACCCTGGAGAAGTCTTTAACCTCTTTGCCTCAGATTCCTCATTTATAAAATGAGCTGGAAAAGGAAATAATATCTTTGCCCAAATCAGGTCACAAAGAATCAAACATGACTGAGCCATAACAAAATGAATCTATCTGAAATGGTCTAAGGATTCTTCTAGTTCTTAATCTTATTACACTGAAAGGAAACTTAAAAAGATTAGAACTATCCTTTTTTTCTTTGAGGGGCAGGGGGTCAAAGGAGACTATGGAGATAGAAAGCTACATACAATGTCAGACATTTATTTTGATACATTATTTAGTTCTACTGAATTATTTTTGTCATCCTCTTCCTTGATTTTTTTATTATAAGAATGTATCTCTGAAAGGGGGAAAAGACATATATTCAGAAATGAAGGAGATATAAAAACAAAAGAAATCAATAAAAATATTTATTTAGAAGACCAGTGGTAGTGCACTGAAGCATTGAAACCATTTAAATTTTGTATTGCAAGAGAAATAGCTTTCACCTCTAGATGCTCTATTTCCTCCCTTTTTATCCTCATGCTCACAGATCACTGAGTCACTCTGGTTTCATTTTCTAATCTGAAAAAAAAAATGTTATGAGTCAAATTAACTAAAATATGACTGAGAAATTTATAGCTTATTCTCTTTTGTGAGCATGGCCAAATGTGCTGATTTCTCTGCCTTTGCAAAGCTGTTTTAGCAATATCCCTTTGTTATCTATCTAGTCAGAAAGTAATCTCTTAGGAAGCCTAATGAGGTCACAGCTTCATATCTAAACTCACACACAGACAAAAAAAAAAAAAAAAAAAAAAAAGAATTTGATTAGGGAAAAATAAATATTGTAAAAGACCCATCATAAATAAGCTCACAATGCCTAGCATTTCATTTGACAAAACAAGAAATTCTTTTCCTGGAGCTTTTATGCTAAGCATCACGTTTTGGGATATTTTGAAGCATGACTAGACCTATACTACCTTCTTTCCTTCTCCTAGTTGCAAATGGTGCTTGGCTTGGTACTGTGAAATCCACAAGCATTGGTGTAAAGCTAATAGTATAAGCTAGGAGATTGAATAATATAGGTTAGGAGTCATAAGTATTTTTGTAAAGTTTTAGAATTCTTTACTGTTAAAGCTAAAGGTTATATGTTGGTGCTTGCTTTTTAAAGTTTCTCAGAAAATAGTAGATGCTAAATAGTATAACTACTTTAGTCATCCATTCAAAGCATCTTAAAGTTATAGCAATAAGAGGATTGATGAGCTCACCCCTTTCAAAGTTTGCTGAGTTGTCAGTCCAGCTTGGGTCTACTAACCAGATTCTCATTCCATTCAGTCATGATATTCCCATAGGGTAAAAATGTAACCAGCTAATGCAAATAAATAATTTTCCCTTCCAACTAAGAGGATCAATTTTCACAAAATGGAAAGGGGAACAGAATGGAGAGGAAGATCACAAATCCTATTTGGAAATATGGAAATATCTATTGTTAGATAATTGTTAAATCTAAGAGCAACCAGTGATAGCTATAGCTTATGATAACCATAATTTGACTTTTTGACTCTATATCTGATTAAAATTAATATTAGGTCATGTAAAAAGGTCATGAATCCCAAAACCAACACAATTAATTTTTTGTAGAATTTTTTAATTATAATCTAAGAAACATTTTAATGTTATACCTGGGTGAGAAATTATCACTGAAAACTTGCATTTGTTGATAAATTTAGGGATGCTACATTTCCTTTATGTAATATGAAACAGAACAAAGTTTGTAATGTAATGATTTAAAATGTTCTTTTACCTCCATCTTTTATGTAGAAGCAAACCAATAGGAAACTATTGAAGAAAAGCTGTTTTTAAAAAAAAAAAATACTACAAAGTCAACAATAAAATCAATCATAACAATACTAAAAAGCAATTGAACTAATAAAATGGGATAGATAATCTGGATTCCTTTACACTTCTATATCATTGGTAGAGACATCTTTTCTTTGTTGGGTGTCAAAGATAGCATATTTTTCTGGTTTTCATTTTTTGATCCTCAGAAATTTTCCTCAATTATGTTATCATCTTCATTATAACATGTTGGTCTTCTCCAGATAGTTCTTTCTTCACATCTTTTGACAGATAAGCCTTTTATGTCAAATAATTTATCCCATTCTACTTCTCCTTTTTCCTTTTCTCCCAGTACATTTCTTTTTCTCACCCCTTATTTGTTTTAGATAATCATCCTATTATATCCAAATGTGATAGCCCCTTTCTTCCTTAAACTAGACATGACTAATCCCAAATTATTTTAGTTTGATGTGTTCATATGATAACAGATGAGGGATGTAGAGTAAGGCAGAGAGAAGATTTACCTTCTAAATAACTAACTCCTGTTATTCCATGGATACATTTTTAAAAAGAAGTTTCATGTCAGCTGAACTTCACATTCACATTGTACATAAAAACTAGTACCATAAACTGTTTTTAAAGTCTTTTCCTATTTTCTATTTTCTTATTTTTCTCAAGGCTTCACATTTTGTAGTACTCATGCTAGTTTCAAATCTTTTTGTGTAATATTTTAATATATTTTATGAATTTGTTCCCCTTCTCTTTTTGCAAGATGATGTTCATCATCTGTCTCTGCTTACTACATCTCTTTTCTAAAGGAAACAATTGACCTCTGCTTCAAACAAACTGTCCCCAGAAGCTTGGCGTAATGGATTAAAAAGTTAGACTCTATCTACTTTGTGAATAATCTAAAGATCTAGATTCTAATCTTCTTTCTACTGAATACAAGCTATATGATGGCTTTAGAGCATTAATAGTCACCCAATTTTGCACCTCAGAAACATCTTCAATTGGTCAAACTCCTTCACCTAGCATGGATGTGTTGCCAAGTAAACTGTCACTAAGTTGCCAAAACCTGTCAATTTTACACCTATAACATTTCTTCTATACATCTCTTTCTCTCCATTCACATGACTATTAACCTATTAAAGACCTTTATCACCTTTCATCTAATTTGTTGCAGTAGCCTCCAAATATCCTCGTTTTATCCTTTTCCAAGGTCTTCACCTAAAATTGCCAAATTCCTAAATAAAATGATATTCCTGAAACACAGATCTGACCATGAGAGTCCACTTCTCAATATCTCAAATGGTATCAGCTTATTTCTAGTATCAAGTGAAAATTGCTTTTCACATCTTCTGTAGTCCAGTCAAACTGGTCTTATTGTTTTTTGTAAAAGATTTTATTTTTTCCCAATTAACTGCAAAAACAATTTTAACATTCATTTTTTTTTTTACTTTTGGGTTCCAAGTCCTCTCCTTACCTCTCTTTCCTCTTCTTCTCATTTAAAAAAGCAACTTGATATAAATTATACATGTGTAGTAATGCAGAACTTATTTCTGTTAGTCCTGTTGTGAAAGAAAATAAAGATTAAAAAACAAATATGCTTTGTTCTTCATTCAGACTCCATTTGTTTTCATTTTTTTTTTCTCCGCAAATGGGTAGCATTTTTCTTCACTAACTCTTCAGAATTGTCTAGGGTTACTATATTGCTGAGAATGCCTAAATCAATTACAATTCATCATCACACAATATTACTATTAATATATAAAATGTACTATTTCTGCTCATTTCATTTTGCATCAATTCATATAAATCTTTCCAAGTTTTTCTTAGTGCATCCTTGTCATTTATTATAGCACAATAGTAACATCACAATCACAATAACTTTTTTAGCTATACCCCAATTAATGGATATTGTCTCAATTTCCAATTCTTTGCTGTCACTAAAAGAACTACTATAAAGATAAGACCTTTTCCTTTCTCCTTTTTATCTCTTTGGAATACAGCCCTGGAAGTGGTATTTGCTTAGTCAAAGGCATGCATGGTTTTATAGCCTTTTGGTCATAGTTCCAAATTGCTCTATAGAATGGTAAAAGAACTATAAAGCTTCACCAACAATGCATTAGTGTTCAGTTTTCCCACAACTCTCCAACATTTGTCGGTTTCCTTTTTCTGTCATATTAGTCAATCTGATACAGGTAGGATGGTAGCTCAGAATTGTTTTAATTTGTATTTCTCTAATAAATAGAGACTTAGATAATGTTTTCATATAACTACACATAACTTTGATTATTTCATCTTAAAACTGCCTATTCATATCCTTTGACCATTTATTAATTGAGCAATGGCTTTTATTTTTCTTATTTTTATAAATTTGACTGTTCTCAATATTTGAGAAATGAGGTCTTTATCAGAGAAAATTTCACATATTAGTAAATATTTCCATACATCCTAATTTCACCTCTTAATTTAACTCTCTCTGGCTTTTTATCCTGCTTATTGGCAAAAGTGTTTTGATTCTGACTACTACCTACCCCAATCCACCCTCCCTTCTAGCAAAATCCCCCTCCTTTTATTCCTTTCCTCCTCAACTTTCTTGCATAGTAATATAGATTTCTATACCCAGTGAATGCCCAATGAATGTATATGCTATTCCCTCTTTGAGTCAATTCTGATGAGAGTGAGGTTCAAATGCTCCCACTCTCTTCCCCCAAATTCCCCTCTACTGGAAAATTATTTCATGCCTTTTATGTCAAATAATTTATCCCATTCCACTTCTCCTTTTTCCTTTTTTCCCAGTACATTTCTTTTTCTCACCCCTTATTTGTTGTAGATAACCATCCCATTATATTCAATTTGGGTCCATGCCTTCTGCCTATGCATGCTCCTTATAACTGCCTCCATAATGAGAAATTTTTAGGAGTTATAAATATCATTTCCCATGTAGGAATATAAATGGTTTAACCTTATTGAATCTCTTATAATTTTTCTTTTCTGATTACCTTTTTATGCTTCTCCTAAGTTTTGTATTGAAAGTCAATTTTGTGACCAGCAGGAGGAATACAGAGAAACTTGGAGAGACTTACATCAACTGATGCTGAGTGAAATGAGCAGAACCAGAAGATCACTGTACACTTCAACAACAATACTGTATGAGGATATATTCTGATGGAAGTGGAAATCTTCAACATAAAGAAGAGCCAACTCACTTCCAGTTGATCAATGATGGACAAAGGTAGCTACACCCAGAGAAGAAACACTGGGAAGTGAATGTAAATTGTTAGCACTAATATCTGTCTGCCCAGGTTACATGTACCTTCGGAATCTAATGCTTATTGTGCAACAAGAAAATGGTATTTACACACATGTATTGTATCTAGGTTATATTGTAACACATGTAAAATGTATGGGATTGCCTGTCATCGGGAGGAGGGAGTAGAGGGAGGGGGGGATAATTTGGAAAAATGAATACAAGGGATAATATTATTAAAAATACATAATAAAAATAAAAAATAATAATAAAAAAAGAAAGTCAATTTTGTTATTCATTTCTAGTCTTTTCATCAAGTATATCTGAAAATCTTCTTTCATTAAATATCTATTTTCCCCCTGAAAATAACATTTTGCCAAGTACATGATTCTTGGCTATAATACTAGTTCATTTGCCTTCTGGAATATTATAGAATAAGCCATCCAATCCTTCAACACATATATGTTAATATTGAAACTAGATCTTGTTATCCTGAACATGATTCAATAATATTTAAATTGCTTCTTTTTACTGCTTGCAAAAATTTCTCCTTAACCTGAGAGCTCTAGAATTTTGCTATAATAATCCTGGGAGTTTTCTTTTGGGGATTTTTCTCAGAAAGTTATTGGTGTATGATATCAATTTCTACTTTACCCTCTGGTTCTGGAATGTCAGGGCATTTTTCAGGGCATTTTCCTTGATAACATTTTTTTTTTTGAGGCTGGGGTTAAGTGACTTGCCCAGGGTCACATAGCTAGGAAGTGTTAAGTGTCTGAGACCAGATTTGAACTCGGGTCCTCCTGAATTCAGGGCTGGTGCTCTATCCACTGAGCCACCTAGCTGCCCCTCCTTGATAACATCTTGAAAGATAATGTCTTCGCTCTCTTTTTATTGTGGCTTTCAGGAAATTTAAATATTTTTAAATTATTTCTCCTACATATATTTTCCAGGTTACTTATTTTTCCAGTAAAATAGTTCACATTTTCTTCTATTTTTTCAATCTTTTGTTGGAAAAACTGAAAAGCAGTCTGACAGGAATTGGTATAGAATAATATCTTATGCTGTTTACCAAGATAAAGTGAAAATGGATATATAACCTGAATATAGAGTAGGATAACATAAATAAAATAAAAGAACACAGAATATGCTATCTATTATTATTATGGATAGAAGAATTTATGAATAAACAGGAGATAGAAAATAATGTGAGATTTAAAATGAAATAATTTTGATTACATTTAAAAAGAGTTATACAAATAAAATAAATGTAGTCATTATTAGAAGGGAAATAGAGAGGGTAGAGCAAAGATGGCTAAAAATAGAAAGGTCTTTGCTGAACTCTTCCTTGCTTCCCTCAGATCAACACCAGATCCAGTCTCTGAATGTGTTTTATCTTGTATCATGTATGTTCTCTCAAGTCAAAGCCTGAAGGACCTCTTTTGATGTTCTCATATCCCTGTTTTGTTTTTTTTTTCCCTCTAATGGAAGTTTTTATAATCAGAGCAAATGAAGCCATGAGCACAATTTAAAAAAAAAAAAAATGTTGTCATTATATCCTAAAATAGGCAAGTGAGTATTGGCCCAATCAACCATCTGTTGCTAGGTGCATATGTTTATCTATTTATTTTAATATCTCTGTTGTTGCTAACTTTTGTGGTTGGCATCTTTATTTGTGAAAGATTATCTATTCCAATTATGGGAGATATAACTAGTTGGGATGATAGGTGGCCCTGCTGTCTGAGCCCAAGAAGAAAAATACAATCAAGAAAGAGTTATCTGTGGAAGGCTATTGTCGGGGCCCTCCTATTTGCAATCTGTGTTACCTAAGATGTTTAGAATGAAGGGCCAGGAAGGGAGGAAATTGGGTGATTTCATAATTAATATTCTCATGAGAAAAGACTGCTTCCAGGAGTAAATACTGACTATTGCCTTAGTAAAAGATATAACCAAAGACATCAGAAAATTAGCACATGTTTAATGCAAACTTGGATTTCCCCTTTTAATACCTCTTGGTGGTCTTGGTTTGGAGGAGCCTGTTGGCTCCTCTATGGTTTTTCCTGATAACCCTCAGTAGAGTTATGTTCCCATGATGAAACTTATTATCAAAGTGGTTCAGAAAACTCTGCAAAATCATTAAAATACAAGATACATCATGGGATTAGCATAATTGGTGGTGCTCAAGAGACAAAATTAAAAACCACAGCCTGGGAGAATAGGTCAGATCTTGAAAATTAAGTCCATTAGGAAGTTGAAGAAATGTATAAACTTTGGTATAAGAAACTTTAAACTCATGAAAGAGAGGGGGGGATTGAATAAAGGGAACTGTGAAAGTTGTCTCAAAAGAAGGAGACAGTGTTCTAAAGATGAGTGAGATCAGCTGTGCCCCAGAACCAGATTTTTGTTTTTTCTCTAGAAACCATGTGGTTTATAAGGTGTGTGACCTTTTCTTCATGAGACTAAATTAGGGCCAATTTAGAATGTGAGGTCATTTGTCCTGGTTAATCAGGGAAAAAAATCCAGCCTATAGGGAATGTTAGGCCAGGTCCCTATATAATTCTTGTCTATTAACTGGGTCATGCTTCTCCTTGCCTAATTGCTTGTCAGGAGGGAGATGTGCTTTCTCAAGAGATCATAATAAAATTCCTTTTTGATTTTTCCTTGAGAAATCTCCTTAATTTATTAGATTTATTTGAGCCAGTGCTCTTTGCCCCACACAAAACCAAGATGGAGTGAACAAAGAGAATTCAGGCTAATAAAAAATGGCCAGGATCCTGGCTTCCACCCCCTTTTAAATGATACATAGCCAATTAAGCAACTTTCTTTTTAACCATCAGGCTAGCTGACAAAATTAAAATGTACAATACCTATGCAAGCTTCAGAGTCTCTCATCAACACTTCTCTCTCCAAAGTACATTTCAATATGGCTGTCCCAGAAACAAACTTCCAATTTGTTCCATGGAGTAGGAGAGAAGAAAGGGATTTATACTTTGTGTATGTACTAGTCATTACTTCTAGAATTCTCACCTCTTACCCATGAATATATCTTATAAATAAAAAGCTATAATACAGTGCCTTTTGTCTTTGTATCCACAATGTCTAGGAGAGTCTCTTATGCATAGTACAATTAAGTTGATTTATAAAACACATCATCTTCCAATTAAAGTAAGCATGACCCTGAAGTCAGAAAATCTAGGCTAAAACTTGCCCACTGCTATGTGACCTATGTGACTGTGAGCAAACCAAGTCAAACCAATACTTATTAAATGCATATGATATGCCAGGAATTGTTCTAAGCACTGGGAATCCAAATTCAAGTAAATATAAAGACAGCCCCTGCCTTGCCCTTAGGCAGGCATACAATCTAGAAAAAGAAGTAGGAAAAATAAAGGGGGTAGGAAGAAGAGAAGATTCCCATGTAGAGAAAACATTGAAGACAAAGTTTGGAAAATCCAAAGTAGAGCAATAAAAGGAATGCACAAAGGTGTACATGGATGTGAATATGGATGGGTTGGGCACTTTACTTAAAAGAAGATTCTAGTAGGAACTAACCAAAAAGAAAAAGGATCAATAAGAGCAGAGTAAAAGGATGAGAAGGGCTGCTATGGCACAATGGATTGAGAAGTTCCAAAAAGAAATGGAATAATTTTTTGTCTCCTGTGAGTCTCATTTTCCTCCTCTATAAATTGAAGGGATTGAACTAATGACCCCTCACATACATTCTAACTCTATATCTCTAATTCTATTGTCTTATTACGACATAAAGAGTGACTACCTCTGTTTGGGGAAACATAGCCTACATATAACAACATAAAAATTCCACAAGAAAGATCAACAATGTTTCTTATTTTTATTTTATTATCCTACAGAATCATAAACTAAACTGCTACATTTTTTATTTGTTAATTATTATCCATGTTCTTGGTTTTAATTCTTAGAATTTGGGTTTGCTTAGAAGCTAATTCAAAGGCTAACTAAAAACAGTAACTTCTTTTTCCTTTCATTTCTCCTATAAAGTCTTTAATACAGTTGACCCAATTTTATATATTACAAACAATGTTTGTTTTTTTTTTCTTATCCTCCCCATAAAAAAATGAAACTGATACAATTTCTGCCAAGCTAAATTCTTACAAACTGCTATTCAGTGTACTGCAAATCGTTCTGGCTAAATCATAAACATCAGAAAATAGGAGTTTGGAATGGAAGTGCTGACAGGCCTTTAACTATAACACTTTGAATTATGCTGCCATAATATAGTATATTAGATTTGCTTCTTACAGTTTATTGCTGTTGATGAGTCTATAAATTTCTGAATTAAATCTGAACTTCTCTTAACTTACACTTTTAAATTGAATTTCTTACTTCAAGCTTTCCTTGGAGAAATAACAGCTCTAACATCTGGTATACAATGGTATGTATAAAAGGGATTTAAGTAAACTACTTACTTCAATTCTGGAATTTGTTTTTAAAATGTTACTTTTATTGAAAATTTTGTAGTTCACTTCCAATATCTTTCTTTAGGTATATATAATAGAAGAAATTTAATCATCCATAATCCTTAAAGGATGAACATTTAAAGAAAACTTAAAGAATAGACCTAAAAAGTTAGAATTGATCATTTTATGAATATCTTTGATCAAAGATTATTCATACAATTTTTGTAATCTTGAATGTTAAGAGAGAGTGTATCTTAAATAAAGTAGGGGTTAGGAGTTAAGAAGATCTTTGTTTAAGCCCAGCTACTAACAGTGTAAGCCTGAACAAGTTATCTAAGTTGCTATGTGACTCAGAAAAATTGATAAAATATATTTACTAAGGCATAGGTAAAATAATTTCCATGGCAGGATTTCCTCAGTATGACAAAATCACAGATTCTCCTTGCCTATATTCACTTTAAATTGCTCCTACACAGAGGGGCAGATTTTTCAATTTATATCCAAGGAAAAGGATAGTGAACTGTCCTGGATTTTGAATTAAGAAGATTCATCCTAATGAATTTAAATCCAAATTCAGACATTAACTAGCTATGTGATACTGGGCAAGTAACTCTACTCTGTTACTTCCATTCCTCATCTGTAAAATGAGTTAGAGAAGGAAATGACAAAGTACTCCAGTATCTTTACAAGAAAACCTCAAATAGAGTCAAAACACAGATCAAACAATTCCACTAATACAACAGGTTTAAGTTATATTAAATTTAATACAAGTTTCAAAGTTTAATTTTTCTTGGTATCCTAATGAGTAATTTTTTTTTGGGGGGGGTAGGCTAATGAGACAGTTGGAATTAAGTGACTTGCCCAGGGCTACACCACTAGTAAGTGCTAAATGTCTGAGGTCAAATTTGAATTCAGATCTTCCTGACTCCAGTGCAAGTGCCAGTGCTTTATGCACTGTGTCATCTTGCTGCCACTAATGAGTAATTTTTTGAAATTTATTTTCTCTTTTGAATTTCAGAAAATACAAAGTGAACTATGCAGAACAACTCATTGCAGAACTTTTGTGAGTCTCCTCAAAATACATTAATTTATAAGTCTTAACTTTTATTTTTGCCCTTACTTTCTTCTATGGTCTTTAGAAAGGCATTAAAATTATAGATAGATAGATAGATAGATAGATAGATAGATAGATAGATAGATAGATAGATATAGAAATATATAAATATCCACACATGGAGCCATGGAGTCAAGATGGAGGAGATGACACACATTTCTTTCTGATCTTCTCCTACAATCCTCAGACAAATCTAGCCTCTGAATTTGCTTTGGACAGCAGAACCCACAAATACTATGTAGGAATGCAACAAATTATCAGTAGAAGATAATTTTGAAGATCGCCAGAAAAGGTCTATTTCAATTGGAAACAGAAGGGAGGCAGACAATCACAAACAGCTGAGCACAAACACGAGTGAAGACAGAACACAGTTCTGGGTTGGTGCATACTCTGCAGGGCAGTGCAGTCTCCATGGAAGAGAATCTCTGGAAAGGAATCTACAGGAATCTACTGCAGTGTTGTCCACTCTGCCCTGGTTGCAAGCCAGTAGATCAGCAGAAAAGTTAGAAGACATCCAATACAAACACAAAAGGTAAATAGTGAACCCTGAAATGCCGAGTCTCACAAAACCTGACCACACCCACCTAGCATTGGGAGTGATTTAGCACTGACCCAACACAGCCACAGTTGCTTATAGAGGAAGCCACTGCTTGTAGAGGAAGCTTGGAAAATTTCCCCTACCCCAAAAGCAGACCTTAATTTTTTTAAAAATATGAGTTAAAAAAGTAAAGAGAACCCTAATGATAGACATGGTGAAAGAGAAGAACAGATATCAAACCCTGAGGAGACAAAAGGCAGATTGTCTTCAGATGAATCCCCAAAAGGTAATATAATCTGGTCCCCATCACACAAGGCTCTCCTAGAAGAAATTTTAAAATATCTTTATAAAGAGCTAGAAGAAAAAGAGAAAAGGAAATGAAAACTTTGCAAGAGGGTTTGGAAAAGGCATATAATTCATTAAAAGATAGATTTTATAAAATGGGAAAACAACTCCCAGTAAAACCAAATTTGTGAAACAGAAAAAGAAAATAACTCCTTAAAAAATAGAATTTGTGAAATGGAAAAAGAAAATAATTCCTTAAAAAACAGAATTTATGAAATGGAATAATATTCCATAAAATAAAACAACATATTTAAAAATTCAGTTGGACAAATACAAAAAGAAGAAAAAAAATGTAAATGAAGAAAATAATTCACTAAAATTCAGAACTGAACAAATGGAAATGAATGACTCAATGAGACAACAAGACTCAATCAAAGCAAAAAAATAAATAAATAAATAAAAAGTAGGAAAAAATGTAAAATGCCTAATTGGGAAAACAACCAACCTGGAAAATAGATCTAGGAGAGACAATCTAAGGATTATTGGACTCCCTGAAATCCATTTGAAAAAAAGAGCCTACACATTATTGTTCAGGAAATCATCAAAAAGAACTGCCCAAATGACATGGAATCAGAAGGTAATTCTGAAAGAATTCACCAAACAATTCCTGAAAGAGACCCCAAAATTAAAACCCCAACAAATACTGTGGCTAAATTTCAGAACCATTGGAGCAAGAAAAAATATTACAAGCAGCCAGAAAGAAACAATTCAAATACCGAGGAGCCAAAATAAGGATTATTCAGGATCTAGCAGCTTCCACGTTAAAGGACTGAAGGGCCTGGAATCTGATATTCCAAAAGGCAAAGTAACCTGGAATGTAGTCAAGAATAAATTGCCCTGCTAAACTGAGCATTTTCTTTCAGGGAAGAAGGTTCAATGAAATTAGTGAATTCCATTTATTTTTTATGAAAAGATCAGAGCTAAATATAAAATTCATCCTTCAAATATAGGGAAAAAAACCCTCCTGAGGACTATTTCTGTTATGAGTATACATAGAGAATACATGTATACTCTAATTTTACTGTTATAAAAAAAAAAAAATGAACTAGAGGTGGAAAGGGGATTGTAATAGAAAAAAAGGGGGAAAGAGGAGGTAAAATGAAGGAAATTACATCTAAGGAAGAGACAAAGAAAACTTATTATAATTGAGGGAAAGAAGGGTAGGTGATGAATATTGTATGAATCTTATTCTCATCCGATTTAGCTCAAAAAAATAATATTATATATACTTGGTTTCACTGAGAAACTTCTCTCACCTTATAGAAAAATGGGAGGGGAAAGGGAAAAGAGAATAGAAGGGAAAACAAATAGTAGGGGAAAGGAATGAGAAAGGGGGAGTGTCTCTAAACAGGAAAGACTGCTTAAGGCAAGTAGTGCTCATAAGTAAAATACTGGGAAAGGGGAAATGAAAGAGAAAAATATAATTTGCAGTGAATAAAGTTGTAGGAAAAACAGAATTAGTAGTTTTAACTCTAAATGTAAATGGGCTGAATTCTCCCATAAAATGTAAGCGAAAAGCAGACTTGATTAAAAGCCAGAATCCTAAAATATGTTGTTTACAAGAAACACATTTAAAGCAGGGAGATATATACAAAGTAAATGTAAAAGGTAAGAGCAAAACCTAGTATGCTTCAGGTGAAGCTAAAAAAAAGCAGGAGTAGCCATTCTGATCTCAGATCAAGAAAAAGCAAAACTTGATCTAATTACAAGAGATAAGAAAAGAAACTATATCTTGCTAAAGAGTACCATAGATAATGAAGCAATATCAATACTAAACATATATTCACTAAGTAGTATAGCTCTAACTTCCTAAAAGAGAAGTTAAGAGAGTTACAAGAAGAAATAGTCAGCAAAATTTAATAGTGGGATATCTCAACCTTGCTCTCTCATAACTAGATAAATCAAACCACAAAATAAATAAGAAAGAAATTAAAGAAAAGCTAGATATGATAGATTCTTGGAGAAAATTGAATGGACAAAAAGGAGTATACTTTCTTCTTGGCAGTTCATGGAACCTATATAAAAATTGACCATATATTAGGACATAAAGACATCAAAATCAAATGTAAAAAGGCAGAAATAGTAAATGCATTTTTTAAAGATCACAATGCAATAAAAATTGCATTCAATATAAGGCCAGGGAAAATAGACCAAAAAGTTATTGGAAACTAAATGATCTCATCCTAAAGAATGAATGGGTGAAATAGCAAATCATAGGCACAGTCAATAATTTCATCCAAGAGAATGACAATAATGAGACAACATTCCAAAATTTGTGGGATGCAGCCAAAGTGGTAAAAAGGATGTATAAAATATATAAAATCTCTTGTATAAAATAGAGAAAGAGAAGATCAATGAATTGGGCTTGCAGCTAAAAAATCTAGAAAAGGAACAAATTAAAAACCCTCAATCAAATAATAAACTTGAAATTATAAAAATAAAAGGAAATATAAATATAATTGAAACTAAAAATAACTATTGAATTAATAAACTAAGAGTTGGTTTTATTGAAAAAACAACAATATAGATAAACCTTTAGTTAATTCGATTAGAAAAAGGAAAGAGGAAAATCAAATTGTTAGTCTCAAACAAGAAAAAGAAGAACTAGCCACCAATGAAGAGGAAACTAGAACAATTATTAGGAATTACTTTGCCTAACTTTATGCCAATAAATTTAACAACCTAAGTGAAATAGAAGGTTACCTACAAAAATATAGATTGCCCAGATTAACAGAAGAGGAAATAAGTTACTTAAATAGTCCCATTTTAGAAAAAAGAAATAGCACGTTATTAATCAACTTCCTAAGAAAAAATCCCAGGAACACATGGATTTACAATTCTACAAAACACTTAAAGAATAATTAACTCTAATAATATATACATATAATATAATATTGAAAAAATAAGGAAAACAGGGAAAGAAGGACCCTTACCAAATTCCTTTTATGACACAGACATGGTACTGATACCTAAATCACTCAAAAACAGAGAAAGAAAATGCTAGACCAATCTTCGTAATGAATATTGATGCAAAAATCTTAAATAAAATATTAGCAAAGAGATTATAGAAAATCATCCCCAGGATAATACACCATGACCAA
This sequence comes from Sminthopsis crassicaudata, assembly GCF_048593235.1. Taxonomy (NCBI): domain Eukaryota; kingdom Metazoa; phylum Chordata; class Mammalia; order Dasyuromorphia; family Dasyuridae; genus Sminthopsis; species Sminthopsis crassicaudata. Next base: position 212,805,953 of record NC_133620.1, on the reverse strand, counting down.
GTACGATTTATACCAGGAATGCAGGGCTGGTTAAATATTAAGGAAATTATTAGCATAATTGACTATATCAATAACCAAATTAACAAAAAAAAAAATCATACAATCATCTCAATAGATGCAGAAAAAGCATTTGATAAAATCCAACACCCATTTATAATAAAAACACTAGAGAGTATAGGAATAAATGGACTTTTCCTTAAAACTGTCAGTAGCATCTATTTAAAACCATCAGCAAGGGGCAGCTAGGTGGCGTAGTGGATAGAGCACCAGACCTGAATTCAGGAGGACCCTAGTTCAAATCTGGTTTCAGACACTTAACACTTCCTAGCTGTGTGACCCTGGGCAAGTCACTTAACCCCAGCCTCAGGAGGGAAAAAAAAAAAAAAAAAAAAACCATCAGCAAGTATATGTAATGGGGATAAATTGGAACCATTCCCAGGGATAAGATCAGGTATAAAACAAGGTTGCCCACTATCACCATTACTTTTCAATATTGTATCAGAAATGCTAGCTTTAGCAATAAGAGAAGAAATAGAGATTAAAGGAATTAGATTAGGTAATGAGGAAACCAAATTATCACTCTTTGCAGATGATATGAGGGTATACTTAGAGAACCTTACATAATCAAGATGCCAACAAAAGATAATGATAAATGTTGGAGGGGATGTGGAAAAACAGGAACTCTGATACATTGTTGGTGGAACTGGGAACAAAATCAACCATTCTGGGGAGCAGTTTAGAACTATGCTCAATAAGTTATCAAACTGCACATCCCCTTTGATCCAGCAGTATTTCTACTGGGAGATCTTTTTTTTTTTTTTTTTTTTTTTTTTTTTTTTTTTTTTTAAATAGACATTTTATTTATTTTTTTCTTTTTAATTTATTTATAATTTATGAGATTATTTGACAAAAGGTCCTTTCTTTTTTTTATTTTTTATTATATATATATTTTTTATAATATTATCCCTTGTATTCATTTTTCCAAATTATGCCACCCTCCCTCTATTCCCTCCCCCCGATGACAGGCAATCCCATACATTTTACATGTGTTACAATATAGTCTAGGTACAATACATGTGTGTGAATATAATTTTCTTGTTGCACAATAAACATTAGAATCCGAAGGTACATGCAACCTGGGCAGACAGATATTAGTGCTAACAATTTGCATTCACTTCCCAGTGTTACTTCTCTGGGTGTAGTTATTTCTGTCCATCATTGATCAACTGGAAGTGAGTTGGCTCTTCTTTATGTTGAAGATTTCCACTTCCATCAGAACACATCCTCATACAGTATTGTTGTTGAAGTGTACAGTGATCTTCTGGTTCTGCTAATTTCACTCAGCATCAGTTGATTTAAGTCTCTCCAGGCCTCTCTGTATTCCTCCTGCTGGTCATTTCTTACAGAGCAATAATATTCCATAACCTTCATATACCACAATTTACCCAACCATTCTCCAACTGATGGACATCCATTCATCTTCCAGTTTCTAGCTACAACAAAAAGAGCTGCCACAAACATTTTGGCACATATATGTCTCTTTCCGCTCTTTAGTATTTCTTTGGGATATATTCCCAGTAGTAGAGCTGCTGGGTCAAAGGGTATGCACAGTTTGATAACTTTTTGGGCATAATTCCAGATTGCTCTCCAGAATGGCTGGATTCTTTCGCAACTCCACCAGCAATGTATCAGTGTCCCAGTTTTCCCACATCCCTTCCAACATTCATCATTATTTGTTCCTGGCATCTTAGCCAATCTGACAGGTGTGTAGTGGTATCTCAGAGTGGTCTTAATTTGCATTTCTCTGATCAGTAGTGATTTGGAACACTCTTTCATGTGAGTGGATATACTTTCAATTTTTTCCTCTGAGAATTGTCTGTTCATATCCTTTGACCATTTATCAATTGGAGAATGGTTCGGTTTCTTATAAATTAGGGTCAGTTCTCTATATATTTTGGAAATGAGACCTTTGTCAGAACCTTTGTTTTTAAAAATATTTTCCCAATTTGTTACTTCCCTTCTAATCTTGTTTGCATTTGTATTATTTGTACAGAAACTTTTTAGTTTGATGTAATCAAAATCTTCTATTTTGTGATCAATAATGATCTCTAGTTCTCCTCTGGTCATAAATTCCTTCCTCCTCCACAAGTCTGAGAGGTAGATTATTCTCTGTTCCTCTAATCTATTTATTATCTTCCTCTTTATGCCTAAATCATGGACCCATTTTGATCTTATCTTGGTATATGGTGTTAAGTGTGGATCCATATCTAATTTCTGCCCATACTAATTTCCAGTTTTCCCAACAGTTTTTTCCGAATAATGAATTTTTATCCCTAATGTTGGTATCTTTGGGTTTGTCAAAGATTAGGTTGCTATATATGTATCCTTTTTTGTCCTTTGTATCTAATCTGTTCCACTGATCTACCGGTCTATTTCTTAGCCAATACCAAATGGTTTTGGTGACTACTGCTATATAATATAGCTTTAGATCAGGTACACTCAGACCACCTTCCTCTGAGTTTTTTTTCATTAGTTCCCTTGCAATTCTCGACCTTTTATTCTTCCATATGAATTTTGTTGTTATTTTTTCTAGGTCATTGAAATAGGTTCTTGGGAGTCTGATTGGTATAGCACTAAATAAATAGATTAGTTTGGGGAGTATTGTCATCTTTATTATATTCGCTCGGCCTATCCAAGAGCACTGAATGTCTTTCCAATTATTTAAATCTGATTTTATTTTTGTGGCAAGTGTTTTGTAATTTTTCTCATATAATTCCTGACTTTTCTTTGGTAGATGGATTCCCAAATACTTTATACTCTCAACATTTGTTTGGAATGGAATTTCTCTTTGTATATCTTGCTGTTGCATTTTGTTAGTGATATATAAAAATGCTGAGGATTTATGTGGATTTATTTTGTATCCTGCCACTTTGCTGAAATTTTGAATTATTTCTAGTAGCTTTTTAGCAGAGTCTTTGGGGTTCTCTAAGTATACCATCATGTCATCTGCAAAAAGTGATAGTTTAATTTCCTCATTTCCTACTCTAATTCCTTGAATCTCTTTCTCGGCTCTTATTGCCGAGGCTAGCATTTCTAGTACTATATTGAATAGTAATGGTGATAGTGGGCAACCTTGCTTCACTCCTGATCTTACTGGGAAAGGTTGCAGTTTATTTCTATTGCATATTATGCTTACTGAAGGTCTTAAATATATGCTCCTGATTATTCTAAGGAATAGTCCATTTATTCCTATACTCTCAAGAGTTTTTAGTAGGAATGGATGTTGGATTTTGTCAAATGCTTTTTCTGCATCTATTGAGATGATCATATGGTTCTTATTAATTTGATTATTAATATGGTCAATTATATTAATAGTTTTCCTAATATTAAACCAGCCCTGCATTCCTGGAATAAATCCTACTTGGTTATAGTGTATTATCCTGGAGATGATTTTCTGAAGTCTTTTTGCTAATATCTTATTTAAGATTTTAGCATCAATATTCATTAAGGAGATTGGTCTATAATTTTCTTTCTCAGTTTTCGATCTACCTGGTTTAGGTATCAGTACCATGTCTGTGTCATAAAAGGAGTTTGGTAGGACTCCTTCATCCCCTATTTTTTCAAATAATTTATATAACATTGGGGCTAATTGTTCTTTAAATGTTTGGTAGAATTCACATGTGAATCCATCTGGCCCTGGGGATTTTTTCCTGGGGAGTTGATTAATAGCTTGTTCTATTGATCAATTAGTCTATTTCTTAGCCAATACCAAATGGTTTTGGTGACTGTTGCTTTATAATATAGCTTTAAATCAGGTACACTTAGACCACCTTCCTCTGACTTTTTTTTCATTAGTTCCCTGGCAATTCTCGACCTTTTATTCTTCCATATGAATTTTGTTGTTATTTTTTCTAGGTCATTAAAATAGTTTCTTGGGAGTCTGATTGGTATAGCACTAAATAAATAGATTAGTTTGGGGAGTATTGTCATCTTTATTATATTCGCTCGGCCTATCCAAGAACATTGAATGTCTTTCCAATTATTTAAATCTGACTTTATTTTTGTGGCAAGTGTTTTGTAATTTTGCTCATATAATTCCTGACTCTCCTTTGGTAGATATATTCCCAAATATATGATACTATCGACTGTTATTTTGAATGGAATTTCTCTTTGTATCTCTTGCTGTTGGATTGTGTTGGTAATGTATAAAAATCCTGAGGATTTATGTGGATTTATTTTGTATCCTGCGACTTTGCTAAAATTCTGAATTATTTCTAATAGCTTTTTAGCAGAGTCTTTGGGGTTCTCTAAGTATACCATCATGTGGCATAGGTTAGGTTCACAGGACAAGATAGTGAATAAAAATAGCAATCTAATCTTTGACAAACCCAAAAATCCCAAATTTTGGCATAAGCATTCATTATTTGACAAAAACTGCTGGGAAAACTGGAAATTAGTATGGCAGAAACTAGGCATGGACCCACATTTAACACCACATACTAAGATTAGATCAAAATGGGTCCAAGATTTAGGCATAAAGAACGAAATCATAAATAAATTGGAGGAACATGGGATGGTTTACCTCTCAGACTTGTGGAGGAGGAAGGAGTTTGTGTCCAAGGGAGAACTAGAGACCATTATTGATCACAAAATAGAACATTTTGATTACACCAAATTAAAAAGTTTCTGCACAAACAAAACTAATGCAAACAAGATTAGAAGGGAAGTAACAAATTGGGAAAAAATTTTTACAGTTAAAGGTTCTGATAAAGGCCTCATCTCCAAAATATACAGAGAATTGACTTTAATCTATAAGAAATCAAGCCATTCTCCAATTGATAAATGGTCAAAGGATATGAACAGACAATTTTCAGATGATGAAATTAAAACTATTTCCACTCATATGAAAGAGTGTTCCAAATCACTATTGATCAGAGAAATGCAAATTAAGACAACTCTGAGGTATCATTACACACCTGTCAGATTGGCTAAGATGACAGGAACAAATAACGATGAATGTTGGAGGGGCTGTGGGAAAACTGGGACACTGATGCATTGTTGGTGGAGTTGTGAAAGAATCCAACCATTCTGGAGAGCAATCTGGAATTATGCCCAAAAAGTTATCAAAATGTGCATACCCTTTGACCCAGCCATACTACTACTGGGCTTATACCCCAAGGAACTACTAGAGAAGGGAAAGGGTCCTGTATGTGCCAAAATGTTTGTGGCAGCCCTTTTCATAGTGGCTAGAAGCTGGAAGATGAATGGATGTCCATCAATTGGAGAATGGTTGGGTAAACTATGGTATATGAATGTTATGAAATATTATTGTTCTATAAGAAATGACCAACAGGAGAAATATAGAGAGGCTTGGAGAGACTTACATCAACTGATGCTGAGTGAAACGAGCAGAACCAGAAGATCATTATACACTTCAACAATGATACTGTACGAGGATGTATGCTGATGGAAGTGGATTTCTTCAACATAGAGAAGAGCTAATCCAATTCCAATTGATTAATGATGGAAAGAACCAGCTACATCCAGAAAAGGAACAATGGGAAATGAATGTAAACTGTTATTTTTACCTTCTGAATCCAATTCTTCCTGTGCAACAAAAAATTCGGTTCTACACACATATATTGTATCTAAATTATACTGTAATATATTTAACATATATAAGACTGCTTGCCTTCTGGGGGAGGGGTTTGGGGGAGGAAGGGAAAAAATCTGAATAGAAGTAAGTGCAAGGGATAATGTTGTAAAAAATTACCCATGCATATGTACTGTCAAAAAATATTATAATTATAAAATAAAATAAAATTAAAAAAAAAATTTAAAAAAAAAAATAGCTTGTTCTATTTCTTTTTCTGAAATGGGACTATTTAAGCAATTTATCTCCTCCTCTGTTAATCTAGGGAGCCTATATTTTTGGAGGAAGTCATCCATTTCACTTAAGTTATCAAATTTATTGGCATAAAGTTGGGCAAAGTAACTCCTTATTATTTCTCTAATTTCCTCTTCATTGGTGGAAAGATCCCCCTTTTCATTTGTAAGACTATCAATTTGATTTTCCTCTTTCTTTTTTTTGATCAAATTTACCAAAGGTTTATCTATTTTATTGGCTTTTTCATAAAACCAATTCTTGGTTTTATTTATTAATTCAATAGTTTTTTTACTTTCAATATTATTGATTTCTCCTTTTAATTTTTGTATTTCAAGTTTAATTTTTGGTTGGGGGTTTATAATTTGGTCTTTTTCTAGCCTTTTAAGTTGTAAGCCCAATTCGTTAATCTTCTCTTTCTCTATTTTCTTCAAATAAGCCTCTAAAGATATAAAATTTCCCCTTATTACTGCTTTAGCTGCATCCCAAAGATTTTGATATGATGTCTCATCATTGTCATTATCTTGGGTGAAATTGTTAATTGTTTCTATAATTTGCTCTTTCACCCAGTCATTCTTTAAGATGAGATTATTCAGTTTCCAAATACTTTTTGGTCTATTTACCCCTAACTTTTTACTGAATGTAGCTTTTATTGCATTGTGATCTGAGAAGAAGGCATTTATTATTTCTGCCTTCCTACATTTAATTTTTAGATCTTTATGTCCTAATATATGGTCTATTTTTGTATAGGATCCATGAACTGCTGAGAAGAAAGTATATTCCTTTCTATTGCCATTCAGTTTTCTCCAAAGGTCTATCATACCTAGTTTTTCTAATGTTCTATTTACTTTTTAAATTTCTTTCTTGTTTGTTTTGTGGTTTGATTTGTCTAAATCTGAGAGTGCAAGGTTGAGGTCTCCCACTATTATAGTTTTACTGTCTATTTCTTCTTGCAGTTCTCTTAACTTTTCCTTTAGAAAGTTAGATGCTATACCACTTGGTGCATATATGTTTAGTATTGATATGGCTTCATTATTTATGCTACCTTTCAGCAGGATATAGTTTCCTTCCTTATCTTTTTTAACGAGATCTACTTCTGCTTTTGCTTGATCTGAGATAAGGATAGTTACCCCTGCTTTTTTGGCTTTACCTGAAGCATAATAGGCTCTGTTCCAACCTTTTACCTTTACTCTGTATGTATCTCCCTGCTTTAAGTGTGTTTCCTGTAGACAACATATTGTAGGGTTCTGCTTTTTGATCCAATCTGCTATCCGTCTCCGTTTGATGGGATCGTTCATCCCATTTACATTTACAGTTAAAATTACTAATTCTGTATTTCCTGCCATCGTATTATCCCCAGATTATGCTTTTTTCCCTTGACCCCCCTGATCCCCCTCCCCGATATTTAATTTACAGACCCCCCTTGTGACGCGCAACCCTCCCTCTTTTTTTTTTTTTTTTTTTTTAGGATCCCTCCCCCCTCCCTCCAAGTCCCTTCACTTATCACTTATTCTCCTTTTCCTTTTCCCTTTTCCTCTCCCCCCCTTTTAATGAGGTGAGAGAGAATTCTCTGAAAAACAAATATGGCAATTATTTACTCTTTGAGCCTCTCCTGATGAGAGTAAGATTCACACAATGATTCTCCCCCTCACTAAGTTCCCTCAGATATGGTGTATTTTCTATGCCTCTTCCTGGGATGTAGTTTCCCTCTTTTTATCATTCCTTCCCCTTTTTCTGAACTGACCTCCTTCCCTTTACTACACCCCCCTTTTTTTCTTTTATATCAGTAAAATCAAATTATCCTTGAGTACTTTTTATTTACCCACAACAGAGTTACAGTTCTCAAGGGTTCTGTGTACCTTTTTCTGTTTCTCTTCAGTCTTGTGGATGTAGATCAAATTTTTTGTTTAAGTCTGGTTTTTTTCTTAGAAACATATAGAATTCCTCTGTTTCATTGAATGACCATCTTCTTCCATGGAAAAAGATGCTAAACTTAGCTGGGTAGTTCATTCTTGGTTGCAGTCCTTGATCTTTTGCCTTACGGAATATCAGGTTCCAGGCCCTTCTATCTTTTAATGTGGAGGCAGCCAGATCTTGGGTGACCCTTATTGTGGCACCTTGGTATTTAAATTGTTTTTTTCTCGCTGCTTGCAGGATTTTCTCCTTTGTGTGGTAATTCTGCAGCTTAGCCACAATATTCCGTGGTGTTCTTTTTTTAGGGTCTATTTCAGAAGGAGTTCGATGAATTCTTTCCACATCTACTTTCCCCTCTGTTTCTATTATCTCTGGACAGTTCTCTTTGATAATTTCCTATAAAATAGAATCTAAGCTCTTTTTTTGGTCATAGTTTTCTGGAAGTCCAATGATCCGCAGATTATCTCTCCTAGATCTATTTTCCAGGTCTATAGATTTTCCCAGTAAGTATTTGACGTTGTTCTCCAGCTTCTCATTTTTTTTGTTTTGTTTGACTGATTCTTGGGTTCTCTGTGAATCATTCATTTCTATTTGTTCCATCCTGACTTTTAAGGAGTTATTTTCTTCTTTCACAGTTTTTAGTTCTTTTTGTAAATGCCCAATTTCGTTTTTAAATGAATTATTTTGCTCTATTGAATTTTTTTCCATTTCCCTAATTTTTTTTTGAGAATTATTTTCTTTTTCCAATTCAGAAATTCTATTTTCTTGAGACTTTTTTATCTTTTCCAATTCAGAAATCCTACTTTCCTGTGTTTTTTTAACCTTTTCTAATTCATAAATTTTGTTTCCCTGCATCTCCTGTGAATTCTTTATTTTTTCCAACTCTAATTTCAGGACCTTGTTATTCTCTATCATAGCTTCCCTTTCCTTTCCCCATTTTTCTTCAAACTCCCTTAATTTTTTAAGAGTTTCTTCTAGGAGAGAGTTATGTGATGGGGGACAGGAATCGTTCCCCTTTAGGTTGTTATCTGCTGTCTCTCTGCTGTTAACTTCCTCGGGGTTGGATACCCGCTCTTTCTCTGTATAGAAGGAATCTATAGTTTTTCTGGCTTTTTTGTTCATATTTAAAAAATCTTTTGGGGTCTGTCCCTGGGGTAGGAAATTATTTATTTACTTCTTTACCAGCTACCTCCCAGACCAGATGGATGCAGCGGCTCCTGCGCCTGAGCTAAGATAGAGCTCTGGGAGAGAGTTCCCCACCCCCTCTCTGAAAGTGCCTCAGAGGTGATTAGCACTGCTGTGCCCGAGGGCGCTGTGTTTTAGCGGCTTCCCTGAGATTTGAGACTGAACAGTAAAGACAGCACAAAGCCCAGCCTATGTGTCCGGGTGGGGCGTGGATGTCTGCAGCAGGTGACGTGAAAAGCCCCTGTGCTCAAACTGGAAGTGCCTGCCAGAAACCGCGGTCCCTAGAAGAACCTAGAAGGTCTGTGCTGGCCTCTCTTCTTCCTCCCCTGGGGACTGACCTTTTCTGTTGAGACTCCAGATTCTCTTCAGCTGGTAAGTCGTGCTTCCAGTCCTTGTGGTATCTATCAGTCCTGGGCTAATTCTGAGACTTAATTTATCTAATTGGTTGTGAGGGAGTGAGGACGTTCACAGAGTCGTGTGTTTCTTCTCCGCCATCTTGGCTCCGCCCATCCCAAAGAGATCTTAAAGGAGGGAAAGGGACACACAAAGAGGGACAGCCCTCTTTGTAGTAGCCAGAAACTTGAAACAGTGGATGCCAATTAACTGGAGAATGAGTGGCTGAATAAATTGTGGTATATGAATGCTATGGAATATTATTGTTCTCTATGAAAGACCAGCAGGATGATTTGAGAGAGGCTTGGAGAGACCTATATAAACTGATGCTAAGTGAAACGAGCAGAACCAGGAGATCATTATACACAGCAACAACAAGACTATATGACAGTCATTTCTGATGGATGTGGCTCTCTTCAACATTGGCATGATTCAAACCAGTTCCACTTGTTCAGTGATAAAGAGAGCCAACTACATCCAGAGAGAGAACCATGGGAACAGAGTATTGAACACCACATAGTATTCCCATTTTCTTTATTGTTATTTGCTTCTTTTTTTCTTTCTCAGTTTTTCTTTTTTTCCTTCTTGATCTGATTTTTCTTGTGCAAGAAAACGATATAAATATGTATACATATATGCCCCAGTTTTCCCACATCTCCTCCAACATTCATTATTACCTTTTTATGTCATCTTAGTCAATCTGAGAGATGTGTGGTTGAACTACCATATTATTGATGTTAATCTTAAACATATAGTAAACATTTCCCATGTAAATAAAATATAAACAGTGTTTAACAGTTTGTCCATTTTGAGTTCCTTAAAATTGACCTTTGATATTGACTCTTCTATGTTAAATTTTCTATAGATGTTTGGATTTGGTTGATAGTCAAGAAAATCTGCAAATTCTGAATACCCATGTTTTCTTATTAAAATTATAGATAATTTTGCTGAATATGATATTTTTGACTGCACACATTTCTTTTGATTGTCAGTAGATATAATTCCAGTATCTGGGATCTTTTATTGTAGCTATTGATAAATCTTATACAATTTTAATTGTAGCTACAGAGTATTGGAATTGCTTTTTTCTTGTTTCTTGCAAAATTTCTCTTTGATCTGAAGATTTTTTTAATTTGGCAAAAACATTTCTGATCCAAAAAGGATCTCTTTGAGGTGATGATTGATTGCTTTTCTATTCCTACTTCTCCCTCATGTTCTATCACTCCAAGACAATTTTCTTGGATTATTTCCTACATTATTGTGTTGGGATTCTCTTTCTGGTCACAACTTTTTTGGCATTCCATTTATTCTTATATTTTCTCTTCTTTATCTGTTCTCCAAATCTCTCATTTTTCTTATAAGATGTACCACATCCTGGTCTATTCATGTTTTATAATCTGTTTTGTTATTTCTTTGTTTCCCATAGCTTCATGGATTCCCCTTGCCTAATTCTAATTTTCAAAGAATGATTTCCATCTTTGAAACTTTGTACCTCCTTTTTAAGTTGGTTATCTTTTTTTTTCAATAATTACCTTGGGTTTTTTTGATGGCGTTTAGTTTTAGTTTTTTTCTCACTGTCTCTCATTTGATTTTTCAATTCTTTTTTGAGTTCATCTATAAATTTTCTTTGGTCAGAGGAGTGAATGCTACACCTTCATATGCCACAACTTGTTCAGCCATTCCCTAACTGATGGGCATCTACTCATTTTCCAATTCTTTGCCACTACAAAAAGAGCTGTTACATTATTCCCCCCCTCCCCGAGGCTAAGGTTAAGTGATTTGCCCAGGGTCAAGCAGCTAGGAAGTGGTAAGTGTCTGAAACCAGATTTGAACTCTAGTCCTCCTGAATTCAGGGGTGGTGCTCTATCCACTGCACCACCTAGCTGCCCCTACAAACATTTTTTTTTTTTTTTGCACATGTGGGTCCTTTTCCCCTCCTTTATGATTTCTTTGGAATACAAACCCAGTAATGACACTGCTGGGTCAAAGGATATGAAGAGTTTTATAGCACTTTGGACATAGTTCAGTTCCAGATTGCTGTCCAGAGTGGTTAAATCATTTCACAACTCCAACAACAATGCATTAGTGTCCCAGTTTTCCCATATCCCCTCTAACATTTATCATGATCTTTTCCTATCATCTTAACCAATTTGAGAGGTGTGAGATGGTACCTCAGAGTTGTTTTAATTTGCATTTCTCTAACCGATATTGATTTAGAGATTTTCTTCATATGAGTATAAATGGTTTTAATTTCATCATCGGAAAATTGTCCATATTCTTTGATCATTTATCAATTGGGGAATGACTTTCATTCTTATAAATTTGACATAGTTCTTTATATATTTTAGAAATAAGATCTTTATCAGAAATATTGGTTGTAAAGATTTTGTCCCAGCTTTGTACTTTCCTTTTAATTTTGTTTTTGTTGGTTTTGTTTGTGCAAAAACTTTTTAGTTTAATGTAATCAAAATTGTCCATTTTATCTTTCATGATGTTCTCTAGTTTTTCTTTGGTCATATATTTCTCCCTAACTCCAAAGATCGATAGGTAAATTATCCCTTGTACTCCCAATTTGTTTATGTTATCATCCTTTATGCCCAAATCCTATATATATTTTGATCTTATTTTGGTATGGGGTATGAGATGAAGCTCTATGCCAAATTTTGGATATATTATTTTCCAATATTCCCAGCAATTTTTGTGAAATAGTGAGTTCTTATTCCAGAAACTGGAGTTTGAAAGTTATCAATACTAGATTGCTGTAGGTCTTGATTATTGTGTCATGTGTATCTAATCTATTCCACTGATCCACCATTCTATTTCTTAGCCAGTACCAAATGGTTTTGATGACCACTGCTTAATAATATAATTTTAGATTTTGTGCTAAGCCATGGATGATGTTACTCTTTTGTGTTTATTTTTCATCACCTACCTTTGCTTCCATGTATCTTTTTTTTTTTTTTGAGTTACATGTATAGCATACATGTTTGGTATCCTTTCTACTAATATTAAAAGTACTTTTATTTGTTATTTTAATTGGGAAAACTAAAAAAAAAATTTCTTTGGTCAGGAAATCATTTTATGGTACTTTGGGGATAGAAGCATTTTTTTTTTTTTTTTACTAAATTTTCCTTCTCTGAGGATGAACCTTGATTTTCCCTATTCCCATAATATGTTTCAATGGTAAGGTTCTTCTTCTTTATCAGTTCATTTTTTAAAATAAGATTTTATTAGTGTAAGTATCTTTAATTATGGAGTGGGAGGATAGTGCCTCAAGCTTCCCTTTAGCTCTCCAAGCTGGGAAAAAAATATCAAAAGCTCCACCTTCCTACAAGTGCCTGCAGCCAGCATTTACCCATTCTTCCAAAGAAAGTCTTCACATGTTTATGGCATATACCACCCTGACTCACGAATGGGAATGAGACAGGTTGGTTACGCTCATCTTCATTTAGCCTATCTGCCCAGATAATTTTACTAGTATATGACCTCTCTGCATGCTACAGCTTCTTGGAGCAAAAGATGAGGCTTGAATAAGCCAGTTAGATACCAAAGGTAGATGGACAATCTTGAAGAGGTCTCAGCAAGCCCTCACAACAGAGAGTTCATTCTGCCTGAACACTCCATAGATCCCAAGACCTCAACTCTTATATTCTCTGTAGGAATTCCACAAATGCCCTAATTTTTATTGTCTTTCTCTTAAAATAAGCTTATGTTATTTGTTCAGACTTCAACAAAACAGTACTATTCTAATGATACTTTGAGGCAAGGAAGAAATCTGATATTTTCATAAACTATTTAAACTAATAACCCTAGAAGATCCTTATAATCGGAATGACTTAAAGTAAATTCTGGTATAGACTGTGCCAGTTATTCAAGAATAAACTAATATAAAAATGTTCATTATTTAAAATAATTGACTGCTGAAGAGAATTACTTGGCTATGGGGGTCCATAAAATTGATAAAAAATGTTAATGGGCCCTAAATTTCTTAAAGTTTTCTTTGACATATATAAGAAAATAGAGGGCATTTAGAATTATATGGTTATTAGAATACATATGTGTGCATATTAACTTTTGATATACTTAATGACAGACTTTTATCAAATGATGAGTTAATACATCCCTGGAAAAACTAAATTACATCCATATTGATATTGACAGAAGACAAATAAATTGTAGCTCATTATAAGAACAGAGCAAGAAGAAGTGAATTTTAATAAAATTATTGAGGGGGGAAGCCAAGATGGTGGAGAACAAACATGTTTTTATCTGAGTTCCTCCTTGTATCTCTCAGATCAACACTAGATCAAGTCTCTGAATTGGTTTTGGAGTGAAAGAACACACAAATATTTGGAGCATAACAAATTTCCAGAAGAAGATACTTTGGAAGAACTTCAGAAAACATCTGTTCCAATCAAACAAGAGGAGAGGCTGCCAAGTGCAAGGAGCAGGGGCAGGGAGGCAGTGTGGGGAGCCAGGGCATTGCTGTGTCCACAAACTAGAGAATCTACTTTGAGACTATTAGGCTATGCTGTCCTGGTTACACGCCAGTGGTTCAGCAGATTAGCTGTGAGACATACAAAGCAAATAAAAAAGGCAAATAGTTTCTGAACCCCAGAAAAATGGGGGACGTGGCCACCACCTACCCAGCTCTGGAGGTCAGTCAGCAGCACCAGCACTAGGGCAAACTAAAGCAGCTGTCACCCCTTTGCCTTAAGAGCACACATCAACCTTTAAAAAAATGAGCAATAAAGCAAAAAAGAAACTGACCATAGATAGCTTTTATGGAGAAAGAAAAGAATAGACCTCAAACCCAGAGGATCTTAAAGACAAATCATCAATAGATGAAGCTCCAAAAGGTGATATGAGTTGGTTCCCATTTCACAGAGCTCTCTTGGAAGAATTTAAAAAAAAAAAAAAAGATATTAAAAGACATTTAGAAGAAAAAAGGAAAAAGAAAATGAGAACTTTGGAGAGTTTGGAAAAGGAAAAACAGAAATTATCTGAAGAAAACTCCTTAAAATTGATTTGATGAAATGAAAAGAGCATATAACTCACTACAAAATAAATATGAAAAAGAAAGCAATTCATTGAAAACAGAATCTGAATCTGTGAAATGGGAAAAAAAATCCAATGAACAAAACACATATTTTAAAAGTTCAATTGGACAAATGCAAAAAAATATAAAAAGGTAACTGAAGAAAACATTCACTAAAAATTAGAATTGAACAAATGGAAATGAATAACTTAATGAGACTTCATGAATTATTAAAACAAAAACCAAAAATTTTTTTAAAATTAGAAGAAAATATAAAATACTTCATTGGAAAAACAACTGACATGGAAAATAAATTTAGAAGAGACAATTTAAGAATTATTTGTCTTCCAGAAAACTATGATAAAAAAAGAGCCCAGACATCATTTTTCAGGAAATCATCAAGAAAATGATGTCCTGATGTCTTAAAATCAGAGGGTAAATTAGCCATTTAAAAAATCACCAATCACCTTCTGAAAGAGATCTCAAAATGAAAATTCCAAGGAATATTGTAACTAAATCCCAAAATTATTAGATCAAGAAGAAAATATTGCAGGCAGCTAGAAGTAAATAATTAAAATATTGAGGAGCCACAATGAAGACTACCTGGGACCTATCAGCTTCCACTTTAAAGGATGAAAGAGCATTTGGATTTCAGTCAAGAATTAATGACCCAGCAAACGCAAGCATCATATTTTAGGTAAAAAATAGTCATTCAATGAAACAGGTGAATTTCATCTATTTCTGATGAAAAGACCAGAACTGAATAGAAAATTTGATCTTCAAATACAGAACTCAAAAGAAGCATAAGAAAAATATAATTGAAGAAAAAAAAAAGAAATTAAAGGAATTAGAGCAGGTAATAAAAAAACAAAATTACTACTCTTTGAAAATGATAAGATGTTAAACTTGGAGAATACTAAAGAATCAACTAAAAAACTACTGGAAACAATTCACAATTTTAACAAAGTTGTAAGATACAAAATAAATTCACATAAATTGTCAGGATTTTTATATTTTACCAACAAAATCCAGCAGCAAGAGATACAAAGAGACATTCCATTTAAAATAACTGTAGATAATCTAAAATATTTGGGAGTCAATCTGCCAAGGCAAAGTCAGGAACTATATGAACACAACTATAAAACACTTTCTACACAAATAAAGTCAGATTTATTCAGTTGGAAGAACAGCAAGTGCTGATGGGTAGGCTGAGTGAATATAATAAAAATGACATTCCTACTTAAATTAATCTACTTATGCAGTACTATACCAAATTCCCAAAAAAATCATTTTACAGATTTAGAAAAAATAATAATAATGTTCATATGGAAGAACAGTCAAGAATATCAAGGGAATTAATGAAAAAATACAAATGAAGGTGGCTTCACTGTGCCAAACCTAAAACTAGCTTGTAAAGCAGTGCTCATCAAAACTATTTGAGACTGGCTAAGAAATAGTAGTCAATCAAGGGAATAGGTTAAAATAATCAATGACTATAGTAATCTAGTGTTTGACAAACCCAAAGACCCTAGCTTTTGAGATAAGAACTCATTATTTGACAAAAACTGCTAGGAAAATTCGAGATTAATATGGGAGAAACTAGGCATTGACCCACACTTAACACTGTATGCCAAAATAAGGTCAAAATTAGTTCATGATCTAGACATAAAGAGTGGTATTATAAGCAAATTAGAAGAATAAAGGATAGTTTACCTCTCAGATCCTGTGGAGAAAGAAGAACTTTGTGACCAAAGAAGAATTGGAGTACATTATTGAACACAAAATAGGTAATTTTGATTATATTTAAGTTTAAAAGTTTTTGCATAAACAAAACCATTGCAGACAAGATTAGAAGGGAAGCAATAAACTGGGGAGGGAGGATTTACATTTAAGGGTTCTGATAAAGATCTCATTTTTAAAAAAATTAAATTTATATAGAAAATTGATTCAAATTTATAAGAATTCAAGTCATCCTCCAATTGATAAATGGTCAAAGGATATGAACAGACAATTTTAAAGTCTAAAGGACTTTTAGAAGACTTAGTAACTCAGATCAACACAATGACCAAACACAATTTCAGAGTATTCAAGATGAGACAAGCTAATAACTACCTAATAGAAAGGCAATGGACTCAGTACAAATTGAAACATTTTTTTCAGATGTAGACAATAAAGGTATTTGGCTTGACTAAACATTTATAATAGGGGTTCTGTTTCTCTTGCTTTCTTAATTTGTGGAGGATTAGGAGGAGGAGAATGGGCATTTAAAAATAAAACTTTATCTAAAAAACAGTGATGGAGTCTAGAAACCTACATACACAAAATCAAGTGGATCAAGTTGTGTTTTCCCAATTAGGTTATATAATTAAATATGCAATCTATTGAATTAATCCATACACCCTTACACATATAAAATTAATTGTTGGTGGTAAATAAGTAGGAGGTAGAACTGGATAGGATAATGGGCTGGAAAGCTTTTGGAACCGATCAAATTAAATATTTCCCTAGTGGTTCTGTATGGTCAGACATTATAGAACACAAAGAAACAAAAGAGATAAAATAACATTATTATGGGACAATGGTCCCATAATATGGGACATATGCTATAACAGTATAAGTAATGTTATTCACACAAAAAATAATGAATTCCTCCAAGACAAGAAAAGAGAAAACCTTGTCAGATAGTTACTGTTGAATAAGCAGATGGATCATTTTAATTCTATACTAATATCTATAAAGTATTTATGTGTGTGTATTTATACATATATACTGGAGGAAATCATCTAACACATTAGATATATCTTTTGTGGAGAATTTATGTCAAAGCATTGAATGGATAATGTGGGAATGGGTTGTATACTGCATAGTGAGCAGAGATCCATGAACATATTGAAGCATTAGTTATATTTTTCTAAGTTCTATAAATTGGAAACTTCTATTAACTACCCTTTTTGTAACATAATTGATCTCAAAAAAGTTTCTCATATACTTTCAAGTATTTTCTCAAGATATTTCCTGATTCATAAAATAAAGTTTAAATTGTCTTTGATATTATTGTATTATTATTTTCTTGGATTCTAATTATATTAAAATTTTGTATTTCTCATATGGCATACCTAGTAATACTATATTTACCAGATTATTTGGCCAGATACACTCCATAACCAAGGATTCCTCTGTAATGGCATTATGAATAATGAATACTATTATGGAGACTACTGTGGTCAAAGTGCCAATTTCAAGGATTGCAACTTATGCTACACTTACCTCATTGATAAGGAAAAGAAGGGGAAAAAATGAAATGCTGCTTATGTAACTCTTTAAACTTGGGATAGTCAATTACATATTGAGAACTGATAAGTAAGTATTGTGTCCTGCTTTCTAGAGCCCCCAAACTGGGATAACAAAATGTACTGTGCTTTCTAGAGCCCCCATACCAGGGTGGTTAAAACAAATCAGCTTATTGGAGGAGTGATGAGGAAAGACTCCTGAGGATGGTGGAAATATAGAGTCTATTTATTCCAAGTTCTTTCCCCCCTCATATGCCCTCATATCCTTATATAACCAAAACAACACTGGACATGCACTAAGTATATACTGCCCACAGGGGACCACATGAACAACTTGCAATTATATGTAGATGACTCTTTGCCACTTGGTATTACTCTGCTTTAATCACAACACAGGTTGTCACCCTGCCCTGACTTCCCAGGAAGGCCAAGAGCTCTTAGGGGAGATAGGGAGCAAAACCAGATGTTGTCAACAGGTTCCCTCTGGGCTGAAGCATTTTATACCTCTCCCAGAGTTCTCCCCCCTATCTGTGGCCCTCTATAATAAGGCTAGATCCATTCCAACACATAATTAAGGGTAAGACAGTTCTGTCAGAGACAAAAGCCCTCTATAGCAATTTCATTTCTAATTGTGTTTTCCTGAAAGGATAAGCTTATACCTGATCTATAATAGGATATAATCTACTAAAGAAATAGGGAATCAAAGCATTAAAAAAAAAAAAATCACCTCTTTATTTTACATGGGTACCTTTGTCTATGCTTATCTTGTGCACTTGCCCTGTTCTGTTTTTAAATTAAACTTATTTCTTGTATTGGGGCCTAGGTTGAACCCCGGGGCTGTGTTGATGTGACCTGCACTGATACTATGAACTGGTTTCATACCCTAGTGACACAGACCTTTTCCTGGGCTGGTGTCTTGGAGCTGAGAGGTCTGAAAACCACCAGTACTTCCATTTAGTCACAAGTATCTAGACCAAATCCAGTTTTGCTGGGGCTGGGGCTGGGGCAGGGGCAGGTACTATGGTGCCATTGGCCTTTCCTGATGACCTTCTAAGGTGTATTCATCTGAAAAATTGTTCTACTCCATCCTTTTGTATGCTCTGATGCTCTAAAATTTGTTTACAGGCATTATTTAAAGAAATTTGGAGTGGTTTGGGGGAGAACATGAGAAGTTCTTACCTTTACTCTGCCATCTTGACTGTGCCTCCCAAATTAAACTTATTTCTATCTTTGCAAAGCTATTCTAAACTCTATTTCTTGAAGGCAAGGAGTCCTTTATTTAGCATCATATCTCTTCTAGCATTTATCATCTTGTTCTGTTCAAAATAGGTACTTCATAAATGTTTATAGAATTGAATTAAGCTAAAATGAATTCAATTCAATATAAAAAGTATTAATTAACTTCTTACAAAATGCAAGACATTCTGCCTAATATTATGGATACAAATTTTTTTAAAAATAGAATCCATACAAGAAGTTGACATTATACAAGAGTTACATATATATGTAAAATAAAAGTACATACAATGATATGCAAAGTAATTTCAAGCAAGAGAAATACTAAAAAATAAAACACTAGGCAAATCAAAAAACCTCCCATATAATAAATTGGGCTTCAAAGCAAAACAGGAATGCTAAGAGAGAGGCAAAGAGGAAATGTTTTAACCATAGGAGAAAACCTGTGCAATGGAATGAAAAGATACAAATTTAATGCCACAGATGGGAAATAATTAGTACCAGTTTCATTGCAATAGAAAGAAAATTAAATAGAGTAATTGGAAAACTAGATAAGAATTAGATCACAAGGTGTAAATGCCAAGCTGAGTTTTTTGTTATATAATAATGGTAGTTAATATTTTTGTAGTGGTTTAAGGCTTGCAAAAACACTTAGACACATTCTTTGAGTTGACAAAAAAGGAGCCACTGATTTTTTTTTATTTTTAAGTATGAGAATGACATTGTCAGATCTGTATTTTAAGAAAGATAATTTAGTAACTGTGTGGTTGATGGATTGAAAAGGATAGGGACTAGACAAGGCTATTCTACTTGTCTCAGTGACAAATGATGAGGGCATAAACTAGGATAAAGGCTATGGGAATGGAGAAAATAGGAAAGATGAAATGTTGTAAAGGAAGAATAGCTAATCTCTAGAATATTAGCAGATATTTAAGGTAAAGGAGAACTGGTGAGGATAATATTCTAACATAGGAAAATGAGAAGAAATGGTCACACAGATAGGAAGATAACCAAAAGAGCATTGTAAAGGAAGTTAAAAGAGGAGGTGGGAGACAGAATTTAGTCTAAAAGTCTGAATGAGTTAGGAAAAAGGAAGGAACAAGCATTTATTAACCACTCATTGTATACCAATAAACACTTTACAAAAACCTGATTTGATCCTCACAACAATCCTGCAAAGTAAATAGTACTAATGTCCTGATCTTACAGTCAAGGAAATTGAGACATGCAGAAGTGTATGTACACCCTAGGTAAGAGTCACAGTTATTAAATGTCTGAGATCATATTTCAACTCCAGCTTTCCTGAGTTTATTGTAAACATTGTATCTACTGCAACACCTAGCTGGATCAAAGAGCTATCCAATGAATAAAAGAATAAGAATTAACCAGAGATATAATATTTTCATTCCAATGGTGGGTTCAGAAACTGTTTTATAAGATTGAAGGAGGTAAGGCAATAGGGGCAATAGGAGTACATATAAATAGTTGTGAAATGGAGAAGAGAATATAGGCTAGGCCAAGTAATTTTTGTTTCTTTTTGTTTTTAGAGTGGAAAGAACTAGTCAAATTGCTAGCAGGCTTAGATGTTAGCCCTATTAGTGGTAAAAGAGGCAATAGATAACATATTGAAGATAAAATAAAGAGAAGATAAAATAATGAATAGAGGATAATGAAAGTAGGCATATGATAAAGTCCTGGCCCTCTCCCTATTCCCTCTATGCTACTTTACTTAGTGATCTTAAGAGTTCCCATAGACTTAATTACCATCTCAATGCTGATGATGATGCTCATTTTGTCCTAATCTCTCTGATGATCTTCATATTCAAATATCCAACTACCTTTTAGGCATCTTGAAATGGATGTCCATTAGATATCTTTAACTCGACCTGTCAAAAACTGAACTCACTATTTTTACCTTAACTCTTCCATCCTACAAACTTCCTTGTTGCTGTCAAAGGTGGCATCAGGCTTGCAACTTAGAAGTCATACTCAACTCCTCCACATCCCACATCCAATCAATGTAAATTTCATATTTCCCACATCTCTTGAATACGTTCCCTTCTCTCCTCTGTCACAGCCTGTAGGAGAGAGTCTGAATTGAGGAAGGACAAGAGCTGGAAGAGATTTAGAGTCAGGATTCACAAAAAAGAAGAGAGGCTGGCTGGAGGCTCCAGAAGCCTCCCAAGAAACCTGCACATAGAGGAAAAGATTACAGAGAAAAGAAGCCTCCTCCCAGAGAAGGATTACAATTGAGAGATGATCAGAACATAACAGAGGGCCACAACTAGTGGGGGAATTCTCAGTGAGGTATAAGACCCTTCAGCCCAGAGGGAGCCTGCTGACAATATCTGATTTGGCTTTCATCTCCCTTGGGGGTGTCTCAGCAGTAAAAGGCATTTATATAATAATAACAGGGTGATTATAGTTAGCACATGCTCAGTGTGCTGTGGTGATGTAATGGTACTATAATTAGCACATGCTCAATGAGTTGTGATGATGCAATTGTACTAAGATATTTAAGACTGAGAGAACTTAAAATAAATGGACTCTATATTTGACCATCCACTTGGGTCCCTGCCTTATGACTCCTCCTCTAAGACTAAAGACTTGGCCTGGTACCAAGAGCCTCCAGAGACCTAGTCTGAACCGTACATCTGAGGCTCTAGAAAGCACATGACAACTGCCATCATTCCTCTGGTTCTGTCTTTCACCACCTCAAACTCCAGTGTTTCTCTCTTGTGTCTGAGATCTATTACAAAAACCTCTATTTGGCATTCAGAAGCCTTCGTTATCTAGTTTCCTCTGTCTTATAGCTTCTCTTCTATCCTGTGATTGATTTCTTTGATGTCCTATAAGCAAGACAATTTATCTCTCTGTTCTAAACATTCTTTTTGAATTTCTTTTTCTTCTCATAGTTAACTACTTCTAAAGGAAGACCTATCAATTCAAATCCCTATCCTCTCTTGCTTATTTCTTATTTGTCCTCTATAGCTTGTTTATAGATAGATAGATAGATAGATAGATAGATAGATAGATAGATATAGATATTTGTTTGCTAGTCTTCTTTTCTATTAGATTGTGTGTTCCTTCAAGACAGTGATTGATTGTCTTTTGCCTCATTTTGTTTTCACTGCCCTTATCTTAGCATAGTAAGTGACACATAGAAGGTTCTTAAATGTTAATTGACTGACTAAAGTAAAAGTATTTGTCATATTTAGGAGAAGGTCAGCCTCTTTATCAGAGCTTAGAGTGAAAAGAGACAATAAAGGAAAATTTTTAAAAATATTTTTTGAGGTATAATCAGTAGAGAAAAGGTAGTATTCTTCTTTTCCATAAAAGCCAAGTTATAGTCCTCTGCAAAAAAGGAAGAGGGAGGAAGTAGTGTAAAAGGATTGAAAAGAGGAGATTTGAAATAACCCAAATTAAATCTTTAATCAGCAATAAATAAAAGGATTATCATGTTACTATGATAACAGTATTGATTATTTATTAGAGGGTAAATTTAGAATAATTAACGTGGATTTATAGCTGACCATATTTATTTAAGGTTCACAACTGTCTAAGTTGGATAATAAAAGTATTGTTATCTTCATTTTATAAATGAAGAAATTGAGCCATAAAGAAATAAAATTGGCTAAGCCCACTTAACTACTAAGTGATCATTAAGATTCTAATCAAATCTTCCTAATTCATATCTTACACTACATACTTCAAAATGGAGGTCAGTAGATGATAAGTAGGAGTAGAAGTAGGAATTAAAGTAGAGTTGTTCAAAGAGACAGAATGTACCTCAAAAACTGCTTGATGACCAAGGTAGAATGAACATTTTAAAAAAGTAGTGAGGAGCAAGGGGTCCTCTACCTTCTCCTGCCCAAGTGTGTGAGTAGTATTGAGAAAAGAGAAGGAATATTCAGTATCAGAGAAGGTGGCTGGTGACTTGAGACTTTCAGTGATAAGGGGAACCAGTTTTTGAGTGAGAAGGTGGGCTATAAGGTAAGGAAATAGAAAACAAAAGAAAAATTGTTAAATAGGAAGAGAAAAATAAAAAGGGGACTCATGAGTTTGATGGAGACTTGTGAGGGAATCTGAAATAAAGAAGGAGGAAACAATAGAAAATAATGTAGAGAAAGATTTTTTTCCCCTCCTATAGACAACAAGTTATTAGGAATCACAAAAATTAAGAGAGAAAGTGTTGATGAAGTAGATAGGATGTTGAACTTAGAATCAGGAGAACCTGAGTTCAAATCCAACTTTAGATACTTGACCTTTAAGTACATGACCTTGGGCAAGTCATTTAATCTTATTCAACTATAAAATGGAAATAATAATAATAACATCTATCTTGAAAGGTTACTATAAGTCTCAGATGAGATAATATTTGTAAATCACTTTGAAAGCCTTAAAGCTCTCTATAAATCCTAGCTATTGCTGCCACTAGCACAAGTACTACTATTACTACTAATAGTAATGATAATAATTATGGTGATAATGATAATTTTTCACATTGACTTCATAGCATCAAGAGTCATGACAAAAGTACTATCAATTTCTTCTATCTCAATCACTAGAAAAGAAGGTGAATTGGTTTGTGGAATTATAAAATCCTAATTAAACAGTTTTCATGAAGAAGATCAAAAATGAGTAAAAGTAACTTCATTTTATAGAGAATATACAGAGAATTTGGTTGATTTCCTTGGCATTATAGTCAAAATTGGAATCAATGTTTCCTATTAGTCAATTCAATGCAGCTGCAAGTAAGTAAATTATTTTGATTAAGTGGGTCATCAAGTTAGTTTTATTCTTTTTTTGAAGTTATTTTTGGAGCCTTTTGTTACTCTGTCATTTGATGAATCACTTAAAAGAGTATTCCACAATCATTTTTTTCCAGGTTATGTTTACTCTTAAACTTAAAGGGAGCATAGTCATTAGAAAAACACAAGGGAACCATCTTTCCTTGCGATTCATTTCCTCATCAGAGTCCTTTAGAATAGATCCCTATTAGCAACTGTACTAATTTTGTAGAGATTCTACAATATGTCATATTATCATATTGTACTTTATTTTCATTTCTCATAACCATAAATCAAAATATTATATGGTTTGTTTTCAAAAGATTTAAGGTAGCTCACCAAGTGATATTATTTCAAAGTGAAAACTTGGTTGCTATCTTTAAAAATCTATACTCCTAAAATATTTGTAGCTTCTATATCTTATAACATTTTTCATGTGAAAGGTTAATTGTATTTTTCTTTTTTTCTTTTTCAATTAAATATATGCGCTTTTTCTTTATCTCAACAATTAAGATTCCCAATTTGAAGAAAAATAAAACATTTCTTCGTTTTTTAGAAACATTTATTCTTTTCAAGCCACTCTCCAATTAATAAATCGTCAGAGGTTATGAGCAGAAAATTTTCAGATGAAGAAACTGAAACTATTTCTAGTCATATAAAAAAGGTTGTCCAAATCATTATTGATCAGAGAAATACAAATTAAGACAACTCTGAGATGCCACTACACATCTCTCAGATTGGCTAAGATGACAGGAAAAGATAACTAATGTTGGAGAGGATGTGGGAAAACTGAGGCACTAACACATTGTTGGTGGAGTTGTGAACTGATTCAACTATTCTGAAGAGCAATTTCGAACTATGCCCAAAGAGCTATATAACTGTGATGCCCTTTGATTCAGCAGTGTTTCTATTGGGGTCATACAAAAAGATGATGAAGGAGGGGAAGGGACCCACATGTGCAAAATTGTTTGCAATATCCCTTTTTGCAGTGGTAAGAAACTGGAAACTGATTGGATACTCATCAGTTGGGGAATAGGCTGAATAAGGTATGGCATATGAATATTATGGAATATTATTGTTCAATAACAAATAATCAGCAGGAAGATTTCAGAGAGGTCTAGAGAGACTTACATAAACTGATACTGAGTAAAGTGAGTAGAAACAGGAGATCATTGTACACAGAAACGGCAAGATTATAAGATGATCAAGTCTGATGAACATAGCTCTTTTCAACAAAGAGATGATTCAGGTCTTTTGATGAAGAGAGCCATCTGCACCCAGTGAGAGGACTGTGGGGACTGAATATTAATCACAATATAGTATTTTCACTCTTTTTGTTGTTGTTTGCTTGCATTTTGTTTTCCTTCTCATTTTTTTCCCTTTTTGATCTGAGTTTTCTTGTGCAGCATAATAATTGTAGAAATATGTATGGAAGAATTACAAATTTAACATATATTAGACTACTTACCATCCAGGGGAGGAGGTAGGAAAAGGGAGAGAAAAAGTTTTGGCACACAAAGGTTTTGCAAGGTTGAATGTTGAAAATTATCTGTTACTGTTGTACTATAAGAAATAATAAGAAGGATGCTCTCAGAAAAACCTGGAAAGACTTACATGATCTAATGCAAAGTGAATTGTACAATGTACAAAGTAACAGCAATATTGTAAAATAATCTGTAGGTGACTTAGTTATTCTCAGCAATACAATAATCCAAGACAACTCTGAATGACTTAAGAAGAAAAATACCATTTATCTCCATAGAAAGAACTGATGATGACATGATTTTCGAACTTTTTTTTTTCTTGAGGTTTTCTTTGTCTACATTCTCTTTTGTGACATCCTCTTATGGAAATGCTTTAAATGACTCCACATGTATAACCTTATATTGAATTCCTTCTCTAAAAGGGTTTTAAAGAGTGAGGAATGGAGATAATTTGTAACTCAAACTTGTAAAAATGAATGATAAAAATTACTTTTACATGTAACTGGAAAAAATTACTAAATATAAAAATGTGCATGGTTAAAAAAAAAGAAGAAAATTATCTGTGCATAAGTTTTAAAATTAAGAAGCTTTAATAATAATAAAAAGAGGAAAAATTAATTCTTTAGCAAATAGTTTACACATTTTCAACTACATTAAATATTTAAATTATTTTTTCCAAAAATGTATTTCTTTACAACTAATCACTTGAAGAGTACGACTGAATGATTATTATGTATTTAGCACTGTTCTTGGTGTTCAAAAGAAATATGAGATGCAACAACCAATCCATCTACCTAGGAACTGGGAGAACACAATTATGACAAAAAATAAAAGGCCACTTCAGAGTGTCACCACTTCAGGATTGAAAGCAATTAAGCTTCAAAATTCTTCAAAAGCCCTGGGTATCAGGGCTAGGTAAGCAGCAGAGAAAGTTCACTAGGACTCCAAGCAAAGAAAAGGACATTTCTTCCCACAGAAGTTGTGAATGCCCCTTTGTTACACAAACACAATGAGTATGAATCTACTTTCCTGTACATTTTATAATCAAGGCAAGGACTAATAATTTCAGAACACTAATTATGAAGTACATCTCTCATCTCTTAATTAAGAAATTAATTAATTAATTAATTAAGAAAGGTGATACTTCTAAAATGTAGGATGAAACATAGAGTTTCAAGCACAGCAAATATATAAATATGTTTTGTTTGTTTACTATAAGAAAGGACTTCTTTTTGGAAATGAATGGAGGAGGCAGTAATAGTGAAACAAGTAAAATAAGAAAGATTGTGCACTAAACTCTTAAAACACACACAAGAAAAGGAAATTCAAAAGTAAACATGGGTGAAGGCAGGGTTTTTTTTTTCTTTACTATTATGTTCATTTTTAAAGTTTAAGAGAAACCATAGCACAGTTCTCATTTTTTATATATATTTTTTTTCTGTGAAAAGAATACAGGGTCTAGATTCAAATCCTGACTCCTACTTATTACTTGTGTGACCATGGGTAAATGGTTTAATCTTCCTGGAACTCATTTTCTTTAGATGTAAAATCAGGTCCTTCAGACCCTGTATCTAGATTCTAGCATTATGTTTATGTTTGTCAAATTCATAATTAAAAAGTTAATTTTATAAATTATAAATAAGAATAGATTTAGATAAGAGAATAAAAAGAGAAAAATGGGAAATGGTGAAGTATAGTATAGATATCTATACAGAGTTTACTTTTTAAGATTTCCTCTGCTATGTATTCTCTTTGTCTTATAGATAATAAATCTCTGTAACCTTCATCCTATTTTTCTATTTGTTATTGTATTCTAAATTACCATTGTTTTAGGTTCCGTATATTCTCGTTTCAAACTTCTTACCTCTATTAAAAGCATATTTTTAGGAATTGTCCTCCCACAAACTCTGATTTTAGCAAACACACTCATTTTTTTTATTTTTTTTTCTTATGCTCCATCTCCTCTTACTAATAGAAGCTCCGTTTTCTTTGAATATATTCTATTCTTTCACAATCTTGAGCTTTTCTTTCTCTCATGTTCCCCTGAAAATAGTATCCCATCTCCAGTCTCTTGTGCTCCCTGAAAACACGACCCTATCCTTAGAGGTCTAGCCCATTAAAGGACCTCTGTTTGAAATATTTTTTGGTTTTCTCACCTAGAAATGATTCATCTTTCCTTGAATATCTGAGAGCATTCTGTTTGACTTATCTTGAGTATGTAATATTTTTTTTATTTGTGTCTCTGTACATATCATGTTCTTCCTTGCTACACTATAAGTCATTTGAGGACAGAATATGATGTCATTTGTCACATTTGTTTAATGTCCACTTGTCTCCACTGAGGTGAACTTGGTGGTTCTATCATCACTGAATGTTGTTTAAGTAGAGGCAGTTATGTAACCCAGTGGATAGAGAACTGGGCCTGGAATCAGGAAAATCTGATTTGAGTTGAAATACAGGCTCTTATTCCAATTTCTTAACAATTTTATAAATCTGCAAGTCACTTATCCTCTGCCTGCCTCAGTTTCCTGTTCTGGACCTCTCTCCAGGGTTATTTTAAAAATTAAATGATATACTATTTATAAAAACACTTTTTAAACCTTAAAGTAATTATATGTATTATGTATGTATGCTAGACAGAGTGATGATGATGATGATGATGACATAACTCCTAATAAAATAAAAGACTTCTGAACCTCTGATACTAAATACTTTACTTGGTAAAAAGGAAATTGAGGGAAGAAAGGAGAGGAAAGAGAGAGAGAAAGGAAGAGAGAAAGGGTGAAAAAATATGTTTTAGTTAAACAAGAAAATGCAGGGTGCTGAGACAATCCTTCAGCAGTGCTTTTAGTCATGTAATGAAGCCCTAATATAAAGTCATGAAAGGAAATCATGAAAATAGTGGTTTTGGAGATGAGTGATGATTTATTTAGATAAAGTAAGTACAATTGGGAAAACAGATTGTTACAACACTATAAAACAAACAACTTGAAAAGACTAGGAACTTTGATCAATATAATGACCAATCATAATTCCAGAGGCCTGATAATGAGGCATACTAGCCACTTCCTAAAAGAGAAGTGATAGACTCAGGATACTGAATAAACTCATATATTTATTGGGCAGGGCTAAAGTGAGAAAATCTTTTGGCTTGTCTATGTATTTTTGTTACAAGTGTTTTGTTTTCTTTTCCTTTTTTTCCCCCAGGTGGAGATAATGGAAATGGAGTAAATAACTAATTAAAATTGTTAAATAAAACATTGTTGTTGAGAAAAAGAAAAAAAAAAAAAAAAAAAAAAAAAAAACAATGGTCTCACAGTTGCTATTAAGGCTTATTAACAACTATTATAGCAAACTATTTACTTGCTTTACCAAGAACTCAGTTGACTAGGCACCAAGGATCATTGTAATTGGAAGGGAACCACTGAGTCAATTTATTACAATACTTATTATTATTATTATTATTATTATTATTATTATTATTTTGCTCAGCCAATTGGGATTAAGTGATTTGCCAGGGTCACACAGCTAGGAAATATCTAAGGCAGGATTTGAACTCAGGTCCTCCTGATTTCAGGGCTGGCACTCTATTCACTGCAATACCTTCATTTTTCTGATGAAGAAACTAAAACACTGACACACTATACATCTGGCTCAGAATTATACAGATGGTATCTAAGGCAGAATTTGAATATAAATCTTTGAAGGGTGAGATTTTTCTCCTGGGATGTAGGCATGAGCTAAAAACTAATGCTTCAGGATGTCATTTATTTCCTAGAATCTACCATCTCAGATACTTCTAAAAGTAGACTTTTCTGGTGAAATTACTCCTGCCTTCTCAATTTAACTGAGGCTTTTTATGTCATCCATAAATTGCAGATCCCATTTATTCTTGGTTATTTCATTGTTGACCCTTACACTTTTTCAATTTCCACTTACTAATTACATTAATAATAGATTTATACACTGTGATTATCTTTTGCTAGACAAGAGGAAGTCAAATATTACTCATCCCTTGGAAAGACAAGGACAAGTAGCTGTTATTCTGGAGCTTTATAAACTAAAAATCTTGGATAAATTATATATATAGATATAATTCTGGCTCTCACATAAGAAAGTGGTCTGAGTGCCCAAGCAAAATGTTAATCTTTTTTTTTTCTATAAAGATGGAAATAACTTTCTCCTTTAGAAATATTGCAAGTCATATCCAAAAAGTTATCTAAGTAAAAAAAATCTATCCCATATTTGGGCCATTCTCTCTACATTTTTTGGCTACCTATTTAAAATCCATTTAAGTTTCCATCACTTAACACAGAAACTTTTTACATATGACCTGTTTAATAAATGCTTCTAACTGAATTTAAATTAAGATACAGTCAAATGTTATATGGACTATAATTGACTTGAACCAGTTGTCTTTTGGGTAATGCCATAATTAGGTCACTTAGTTCAGTAGTTTAGGTTCAGTTTTGATTTGGTTTTTGAAGCCAAAAAAGAGCAAATGTACATATCTAAAACTCAAACAAGTTCAATAATAAATACTATGCCAATTGTTCCAGGGTATACTCATAATGTCAAGTTAAGGAATCCAAGGTCAAGACTATTAGCAAACAGGCTATAAAGGATAATGGATCAGTAGCTAGAGAAAGAAGAAATCAACACCAAAGCACAATTGCCAGAATCATGCATGTCAACAAGCACTGGTAAAGTGGTTCCACTTACAATAAAATTATAGGTCTAGTTTCTCTCTATCTTAAAAAATTTACATTTCCACTTCACAAAACTATTAAATGGTTGATTATTTACATAAAGAGAAAAATTGAAAGTTGGAGAATATGTAGAGTAGGCAAAGAAATATGTATGAAATATGAAACTAGAATCCATCCATCATCTTCTAAAAGGATCACCAAAATGAAAAGAGGAATGTCAAATAGAAGGGATTATAATAAACACTGATGTTTCATCCATGATTTTATTAGAAAGGATTTAGTTTCTACTCATTCTATATAATACTAGTCCTTGGGGCATAGCTCCAGATTCCTCTCTAGAATGGTTGGATCAATTCGTAACTCTACCAACAATGCATTAGTGTACCAGTTTTCCCATATCCCCCTCCAAAATTTATCATCCTGTCATTTTAACCAATCTGAAAGGTCTGAAATAGTACCTCAGAGTTGTTTTAATTTGCATTTATTTATTCAATTGTGATTTAAAGCTTTAATTTCACCATCTGAAAATCATCTGTTCATACCCTTTGACATTTATCAATTGGGGAATGACTTGTATTCTTATAAACTTGACACAGTTCTTTATATATCTTAGAAATGAGATTTTTATCAGAAATATTGTCTAAGATTTTTTCCACCTTTGCACTTCTCTTTTTATTCTTGTTTCTGTTGATTTTGTTTGTGCAAAACCTTTTTAATTTAATTTAAATTGTCCATTTTACTTTTCATAATGTACTATAGTTCTTCTTTAGTCATAAATTTCTTTCTTCTACAAAGATCTGATAGGTAAATATGTGAATAAATGAAGAAATAGTTAATTTCTTATTAATCACTGAGCAATGGAAAGCTGGGTGGTTGAATAAATAGAATACAGTCCTGGAGTCAGAAAGATTCATCTTCCTGAGTTCAAAACTGACCTAATATAGTTACTAATTGTGTAACACTGGGCAAGTCTCTTATCCCTGTTCATCTCAATTTCTTCATTTGTAAAATGAACTGGAAAAGGAAAATGGCAAACCATTCCAATATATTTCCCAAGAAAACCCCAACTGGAGTCATGAAGCTTTAACATGGCTGACAATTATTAAAAAACAAAAACTGAGGCAAGATATAGAAGGCCAGAACTCCAGAAAACTATACTTGAAGCACAGATACTTACAACAGGATGTTTATTCTGTGTGATTGATGAGATAATGGTCCTCGAATTCACATGTACTTAGTGTGATGTAATGATGTAATCACTCTAGTTGGCACTATACTATAGTGTATATCACACTATACAGAGTAATAACAAGGCAAGTTAGTAGACAGAAATAAAATAAAAGAGTTAGCAGAGATAAAGAAAAACAAAGAAACACACAAATAATAATAATGATCAGGATTAGAATTAGAAAAAACAATCTCAAAGTCAAAGTTTAAAAAAATCAAGAGAAATCTACATTATTCATCAGTTATATTAATAGTGTTTACATGTGTGAAATAGTTCTACAATTGGCACATGCTCAGTGTGCTGCATTGATGTAATCATTCTAAGGTATTTAAGGGATGAGAGGATTGGAGACCAGTGTGTGTGCTCGGGCATGATCTCAGACTCCAGACTCCATTCTCCAGATTCCATCCTTGACCATCTTCGTGGTGGCTCTCCTGCCTTCATCACTTCACCTAAGACCAAGGTCCATCCAGAGATCCTCAAGAAAACTAATCTGGACACTACACCAATATTATAAAATGAAGATAATACATAATTAGTTTGCTTATCCAGTACCATTCTACACTATCAAATGATTATGTTATAAAAAATTTTAAATAGTATTTGATTAAAATTGATAGAAAAATTGGACAACAGTGAAGAAGGAATTATATTATTATTTAGGATTATAATATTATATAATTAATTAGGATTATATTAATATCTCATACCATACACCAAAATAAAATCTAAATGGATTTGTATCATGCACACAAGGAAGAGAATGGGGAAAGAATTCATGATCAAATAAAGAGTAGAGATGTCATAGAAGTTAGATTGGGTAATTTTGATCACATACATTTTTAAAAGTGTTTTCAAAAACAAATTCAATATACTTAAAATTTAAAAAGAATAATTCGGATCTTTTTTTGCAGAAAATTATTTGATAATGACACCTTTTCTGATATCACATATCATATGAGTAATTTCCAAGATAAACGTTAATAGCTTAAAATTGCACTAGAATTATTGGAACACCTTATTTGCAAAAATTAATTCAAAGTTATAAAAATTAATGTCATTTTTTTATCATATCGTTTTATTGACAGAATAATTTTTCAACATTGTTGTTCCTTGCACTCATTTCTGTTCCACCTTTTCCCTTCCTTCCCTCCACCCCCAACTCTAGATGGCAGGAAGTTTCATAAATGTTAAACATGTTAAAGTATATCTTAAGTACAATATATCTGTAAGATCCATAAAGTTTTCTTGTTGCACAAGAAAAATCAGATTTATAAGGTAAAAATAAGGAAAGAAAAACAAAAATGCAAGAGGTCCACATTCATTTCCCAGTGTTCTTTCTCTGGGTGTAGTTGATTCTGTCCACCATTGATCAATTGGAACTGAATTAGATCTTCTCATTGTCTAAGATATCCACTTCCATCCGAATATATCCTCATACAGTATTGTTTGTTAAAGTGTATAATGATCTCCTGGTTCTACTCAATTCAATTAGCATCAGTTCATGTAAGTCTCTCCAAGTCTCTCTATATTCATCCTTCTGGTCATTTCTTATAGAACATCTTACAGAACATTTCTTACAGAACATTTCCATAACATTCATATACCACAATTTACTCAACCATTCTCCAATTGATGGGCATACATTCAATTTCCAGTTTCTAGCCACTATAGAAAGGGCTGCCACAAACATTTTTACACATATAGGTCCCTTTCCCTTCTTAAGATCTTTTATGGGATATAAGCCCAGTAATAACACTGCTGGATGAAAGGGTATTCACAGTTTAATAACTTTTTGAGCATAGTTCCAAATTGTTCTCCAGAATGTTGGATCTGTTCACAACTCCACCAACAATGCATCAGTGTCCCAGTTTTCTCACATCATCTCCAACATTCATCATTATTTTTTCCTGTCATCTTAGATAAGCTGAATGTCATTTCTTAATTGATGATTTTTCTGTCATGAAATAGACACTCCTCATCAAAAAATTCAGGCTATCCTTAGCCATATTTTTGAATGTTGTAAATCACAGTAATTAGAGAAATAAAATTAAAACAAGTCTGAGATTCTGCATCACACCAATCAGATTAACAAAGATGACAAAAGGGAAAATTGTTAATGTTAAAAGGATGTGGAAAAGTAAGTATATTAATGAATTATTGGTAGAAGTACCAATGGGTCCAGTCATTCTAGAAATCAATTTATACTTACACATAAAATGTTATTACATAGTCCTGAATACAAAAAAAATTAAAAAAAAAAAGATGTCACATATGTACAAAAATATTTATAGCAGCATTTTTAGTGTTGGCAAAAAAAGGTAACTAAAGGAGTGTTCATTAACTGAGGAAAAGATGAACAAAATTGTGGTATATACATGTATTGGAAAACTATTATGATGTCAGATATGAGAAGAAAAGATAGTTTCAAAAAGAAATGGAAATACTTATCTGAACTAATGCAGAAGGAAGTTAACAGAACCAGGACAACTTATCAAAATTATAAAAACAATTTTGAAAAAAAATGAAGTCTCATCATGTAAAAGTTCAATAATGATTTCAGAAGACTAATAAAGAAGAACATTATCTACATCATGGTTTAGAGATAGTGGACTAATATGTAAAATAAGAAATTCATTTTTGGATATGACCAATATGGGAGTATGTTTTGACTGACTATGCTTATATAATACAGGATTTTCCTAATCTCTCTCTGTCACTCTGTCTCTGTCTCTGTCTCTATCTGCCTGTCTGTCTGTCCCTCTCCCTCCCATCCCTCCTCTCTCCCTTTCTCCCTCTCTCTCTGTCTCTCTGTCTGTCTCTTTCCCTCTCCCCCTTTCTTTTGTTCTCTCTCTTCCTTTCTTTCTTTCAGTTGTGAATATGGAGATAGCAGGAAAAAATGAATGTTTGATATTTTTTAAATTGTTTTTCAAAAGATCATTTAATTCACCTTGTATTTTTTAGTTCCCACTCATGTTATTTCATCAATTATGTAATTAACAATTAATTTATTACTCTCTAGACAACACTAGACAATGCTCTTGATTCTCCTAACTTTTTTTACATTTATATAGAAACCTCTTCTTCCTGGAGTTCTTGGATGTCTCATACCACAAGTATACCCTGTCTCTGCTACCCCTTCTGATTGGCCACTCCCAGAAATTCCACGTTCAGGAAAATACTAAGGTTCCTCCTTAGGCACTACTGTTGACTCCTCAAGCTTTTTCATCATGACTTCACATTGGTAGTTTCTCCTGCCTAACCCTTGAGGGCAGAAATTCAGCACAGTTTCTGACACAAATCTTATTGAGTTGACAAATAAAAATAAGGTAACTTTTCTACCTTGGATTATCTGGATAATTTACCTACATATATTTGACCTTAAAATTATATTAATATGATTTTTTAAAATTCAATGACATTTAAATATGAGTTACCTAAGAAGATAACTTCCTCATTATCAGATATCTTCAAATAGATTATGGATGATCACCTGAAAGGATTATTGTGAGCGGAGTTTGCTATTCAGGTATAATTTGACCTCTGAAATTTCTTTCAATATTGTCAATCTGAATCATGTAAAAAAAAATGAATTCAGCTTGGGAATCAAAGCCTTTCTTCTTTCTTTTATTCCCTGAAGAAGATTCAAATTAGCAGTTATATTGGGCTCATCCAGTAGCCAAAATAGGTTGAGGTTTTGAAATGAGAAGCAATACCCAAGATAATTGCTTCCCATTGCCTATCTCAGCTGCAGCTAAAAAGATCGCTCCAGCAAAACAAATTGGTTTCACTACTAAGATAGACTAACTGCAGATCTGTCCATGTATCTTGCTCTGTTTCAGTTCAAAGAATGGGCTATAGGCATAAATATATACAGACAGACAAATCCTATAGCTCTTCAATTACAAACTGACAAAAGTTTCTAGCAGCATGTGCACAAAAAAAGTAAAGTGCTTCAGGGACATTTTTTAACTGAGTCATTATTGTTGAAGGGTTATTATTTACTGAAAAAAAAAAAAAAAAAAAAAAACTGGGAACTTTGTCCTAAGCCGTCAGAGACAACATCAAAAAATCATTATAAATTTTCTTACATTGCTTTATTAATATAAGCTAAAGGATACTATTAGAGTTGACATTACAATATAACAATTTTGACAATCTTGGCTTTTAAACACCCATCTAGCCTAAAGTAATCATTTTCATACCACTGATCTGACATTTTTAAAAAATCAATTCTAGTCAATATCCTCTAGGGATGACCTCAATTGGTTGTCCACCCAAGGTTTCTTTTTGTTAAAAACAGAGCAGATGATTAATTTTACTTAATGATTCATTATAACAATAACAATTGAATAGCAATATTTATTTAACTTACTCAGCAATTGTTCACATTTAAGTAGATGGATGGTATCTATCCCATAAAAAGTCACAACTTATCTTTCCAATTTTCCTCTAGGAATTTTTTGGTTGTGCATTCTCATTCAATTTTCTTTTTATGTAGTCAACATGTGTAATATATTCTTCTCGTTCTGCTTTTTTCCCTCTTTATGTGATAAAGGTCTTACCAAAATTTTGATATGTTCTGATTAGAACAAAAGGACAAAACCAAGAGCAAGGAATGGAAGTTGGAAAGATAAAGATTTAAACTTAATGTCAGGGAGAAAATAACTAAAAATTATTTCTATCATAAAATGTAAAACACTGCCTTAGAAAATAGTGGATTCCTTTTCATTGGAGATAGAGAATAGATAATGACTTGTCAAACACATTCCTATGGCTATTTCTTTACAGGAATAGGCTGGATTAGACTTAGCTGAGGTCTTATCTAGTTTTGAAATGTTGTGACTATTATGACATGGTTATAAATAACAAATATTAATTACTTCTTGATTTGCTTTACTGAAAATTTCATCTTTTAGTAGGTAGAAAATTGGACAGGATTCTACAATATTCTGTACCTTATTTGAACAGTATGTTTGGTAAAAGAGAACGAGAGAGGGAGAGAGAGAAAGAGAGAGAGAGAGAGAGAGAGAGAGAGAGAGAGAGAGAGAGAGAGAGAGAGAGAGAGAGAGAGAGAGAGAGAGAGAGAGAGAGAGAGAGAGAGAGAGAGAGAGAGAGAGAGAGAGAGAGAGATTGGCAGCCACTTAAAAAGTAACTATGGAAATCTTAGAATTTATGACAGATAAGGAGGCAAAATTTAGGCATAATTTGATTTATAAGCTAGACTCCAATATAATGAATTTTAAAGAATTCAGAGGTAAAATATGTAAGATATTATGACCTGAGATTCCAAAAGTGAAACTTATTTAAGAGGGATAGGAATCTGTCAGGAATGAAAATTAGTGATGTACTCATAATTAGTTTCAATGAGGAGGACAAAGGGTAATATTTAAAGAAACTCATCTGGTCCACTATTCAACTCAAATCTGATATGGACATATATAAGTAATAAAGTCAAGGCAGAGCCAAGATGTTGGAGAAGGCACACCGACTTTCTGAACCTCTCTCATACCCTCATTACTAATTATTAAATTCAGCCTCAAAAATAGCACTTGATTGGTAAAATTCATGAAGATTAGAAGTACAACAACTTATTAGCCAAAGATAATCTGGAAGATAGCCAGAAAAGGTTTGTCCCGAGTAGCAGGAACAGACCAGCACAAGCAGAGATAGAACCAGAGGCTAGCATAT
Source organism: Sminthopsis crassicaudata (assembly GCF_048593235.1). Taxonomy (NCBI): domain Eukaryota; kingdom Metazoa; phylum Chordata; class Mammalia; order Dasyuromorphia; family Dasyuridae; genus Sminthopsis; species Sminthopsis crassicaudata. Next base: position 212,769,111 of record NC_133620.1, on the reverse strand, counting down.
TGGCCAGACCAGGTGGGGGGTTATAATGTTCTGATCGTCTCTCAGTTGTGATCCTTCTTTGGGAGGAGGTTTCTTTTCTGTATAATCTTTTCCTCTATGATCAGGTTTCTTGGGAGGCTTCTGGAGCCTCCAGCCAGCCTCTTCTTCTTCCTGAATCCTGGCTCTGGATCTCCTCCACCTCTTGTCCTTCCCCAGTCCAGACTGCTTGTCCAGGCCCAATGTTGCCTCTTTTATCCTCCCAGAGAATGGGCGTGGGATAATGCAAGGGCTTCTGGGAAGAAGTACTCCAACCAATGAGCTTGCTCCTCTTAGAGGTGTAAACTCCCAAAGGTCTGAGCCAGAGAACTGTCAAGTCAACCTGAGTTCTCACCTTGTATTCGTCCAGACAACCTGAATTCTCACCTTGTCATTGTCCAGACAACCTGAGTTCTCACCTAGTAATCCTAACAGGGGGTGGCCTCAGTGGTTAGAAAATTTATAGAGACAACTCTGCCATAGGCTAACTGCTCTGCTTTGGTTGCAAAGCAATAGACCAGAAGAGAAATTAAAGCCAAAGGTAGAGGGTAATCTAAAAAGTGCTAGAACCTAACAGTATCTAGCTATACTTACCCACAACCGGAAGTAACTCAGCACAGACACAACACAGCCCAGATGTAATAGAATCAGAGGGTAAAATAGGCATTGAAAGAATTCATAAAACACCTTCTGAAAGAGACCCCAAAATAAAAACTCCAAGGAATATTGTGCTAAATTTCAGAACTATCAGACTAAGCAAAAAATATAGCCAGAAGTAGCCAGAAAAAACAAAAACAAAAACAATTCAAATACCAAGGTCCACAATAAAGATCACTCAAGATCTGGCTGCTTCCCCATTAAAGAATAAAAGGACTTGAAATCTAATATTCTGAAAGGCAAAAGAACTTGGAATGCAGCCAAAAATAAACTACCCAGCTAAGCTGAGCATTTTCTTCCATGGAAGAAGATGGACATTTAATGAAACAGATGAATTTCACTGCCCAGACGTTTTGGAAACAGAGGGTAAAATATACATTGAAAAATTTCATCGATTACCTACTGAAAGGGACCCTAAAATCAAAACGCCAAGAAATATAGAGGCCAAGTTCAAGAACCATCAGACAAAGGAAAACATATTGGAAGCTGCTAGAAAAAAGGCAATTCAGATAGGGAGGAGCCACAATAAGGATAACCCAGGATCTAGCAGCATCCACATTAAAAGAATTCAGGGCCTGGAACATGATATTCCAAAAGGCTAAGGAACTTGGTATGCAACCAAGAATAATTTACCCAGCAAAAATGAGCATTGTTTTCCAGGGAAGAAGATGGACATTTAACGAAATAAATGAATTCCATCTATTCTTGATGAAAAAACCAGACCTACTTAAAATGTTTCATCTTCAAATACAGAACTCAAGAGATTTCTAAAAAGGTAAAAAGAAATCTTGAGAACTATACTTCTGCCATAAAAATATGTAAAGAACATATGTATAATTTGTCCTAGAAACTGGAGGTGGAAAGGAAATTATATCATAAAAAAGTGTAAAGTGGTGGTACTACATCTCATAAAGAGGCAAAGGTAACCTATTATATCTGAGAGAAAGAAAGGAGGGAGATGAACATAGTGTGTATCAATAGACATATTCGATTTATGGTGAAACTTTTTCCACTTCATTGAAAAGTGAGAGGGAAGGAGTAAGCTAAGGGGAAGGGAATACAGAAATTGTGAGGAAAAGGGGTAAAATAAGGGGAGGAACTTTAAAGTGGGGGAGGGATACTAAAAAGGGAGAGCTGTGAAAAGCAAGTGGTGTTCACAAGTTTAATACTGGGTAGGGAGGTAAGAGGGAAGGAAAGGGGAAAAGCATAAGCAGGCGTTAATAGGATAGCAAGCAATATAGAATTAGTCATTCTAACCATAAATGTGAATGGGGCAAACTGCCTCATAAAGAGGAAGCAGTTAGCAGACTGGATTAAAAGTCAGAATGTTGTTTATAGGAAACACACCTGAAACAGGGTGATACATTCAAACTAAAAGTAAAAGGGTAGAGCAGAATCTACTATGCTTCAGGCAAAGCCAAAAAACCAGGGGTAGCTATCCTCATCTCAGATCAAGCAAAAACAAAAATTGATCTAATTAAAAGAAATAAGGAAAGGCATTATATCCTGCTAAAGGGTAGCATCAATAATGAAGCAGTATCAATATTAAACATATATGCAACAAGTGGTGCAGCATCTAAATTCTTAAAAGAGAAATTAAGAGAGCTGCAAAAGGAAATAGATAGCAAAACTATAATAGTGGGAGATCTCAAGCTTGCACTCTCAGAATTAGATAAATCAAACCACAAAATAAATAAGAAAGAAGTCAAAGAGGTAAATAGAATACTAGAAAAGTTTGATATGATAGATCTTTGGTGAAAGCTAAATGGAGACAGTATACTTTCTTCTCAGCAGTTCATGGAACCTATACAAAAATTGATCATAAACTAGGGCATAAAAACCTCAAAATCAAATGCAGTGAGCCAGAAATAGTAAATGCATCCTTTTCTGATCACAATGCAATCAAAATTACATTTAATAAAAAGCCAGGGGAAAACAGACCAAAAAAAAATTGGAAACTATATAATCTTATACTAAAGAATGAGTGAGTAAAACAGCAAATGATAGACATAAATAATAACTTCACCCAAGAAAATGACAATAATGAGACATCATACCAAAATGTGTGGGATACAGCCAAACCAGTAATAAGGGGAATTTTTATGTCTCTACAGGCCTACTTGCATAAAATAGAGAAAGAGAGGGCCAACGAATTGGGCTTACAACTCAAATTGCTAGAAAAGGAACAAATTAAAAACCCCCAGAAAAACAAAAAACTTGAAATTAAAAAAATAAAAGGTGTGATTAATAAAATTGAAAGTAAAAAAAAAAACTATTGAATTAATTAATAAAACTAAGAGTTGGTTCTATGAAAAAAACAACAAAATAGACAAACCCTTAGTAAACCTGATTAAAAAAAGGAAAGAGAAAAAGAAAATTGTTAGTCTTGAAAATGAAAAGGGAGAACTCACCACTAATGAAGAGGAAATTAGAACAATAGTTAGGAGCTACTTTGCTCAACTTTATGCCAATAAATTTGATAACTTAAATGAAATGGAAGAATACCTTCAAAAATATAGCTTGCCCAGATCAACAGAGGAAGAAGTAAGTAGTCTAAATAGTCCCATCTCAGAAAAAGAAATAGAACAAGCTATTAACCAACTTCCTAAGAAAAAGTCCCCAAGACCAGATGGATTTACATGTGAATTCTACCAAACATTTAAAGAACAACTAACTCCAATGCTATATAAACTATTTGAAAAAATAGGGATTGAAGGAGTCCTACCAAATTCCTTTTATGACACAGACATGGTACTGATGCCTAAACCAGGTAGATCGAAAACTGAGAAAGAAAACTATAGACCAATTTCCTTAATGAATATTGATGCTAAAATCTTAAATAAGATATTAGCAAATAGACTTCAGAAAATTATCCCCAGGATAATACACTATGACCAAGTGGGATTTATACCAGGAATGCAGGGCTGGTTTAATATTAGGAAAACTATTAGTATAATTGACCATATTAATAATCAAATTAATAAAAACCTTATGATCATCTCAATAGATGCAAAAAAAGCATTTGATAAAATCCAACATCCATTCCTATTAAAAATGCTTGAGAGTATAGGAATAAATGGACTATTCCTTAAAATAATAACAAGCATATATTTAAAACCTTCAGTAAACATCATATGTAATGGCGATGAACTAGAACCTTTCCCTGTAAGATCAGGAGTGAAACAAGGTTGCCCACTATCACCATTACTATTCAATATAGTACTAGGAACTCTAGCCTCGGCAATAAGAGCGAAGAAAGAGATTCAAGGAATTAGAGTAGGAAATGAGGAAATCAAATTATCACTCTTTGCAGATAACATGATGGTATAGTTAGAGAACCCCAAAGACTCTGCTAAAAAGCTATTAGAAATAATTCAGAATTTTAGCAAAGTTGCAGGATACAAACTAAATCCACATAAATCCTCAACATTTTTATACATTACCAACACAATCCAACAGCAAGAGATACAAAGAGAAATTCCATTCAAAATAATGGTCGATAGTATAAAATATTTGGGAATATATCTACCAAAGGAAAGTCAGGAATTATATGAGCAAAATTACGAAACCCTTGCCACAAAAATAAAGTCAGATTTAAATAATTGGAAAGACATTCAATGCTCTTGGATAGGCCAAGTGAATATAATTAAGATGACAATACTCCCTAAACTAATCTATTTATTTAGTGCTATACCATTCAGCCTCCCAAGAAACTATTTTAATGACCTAGAAAAAATAACAACAGAATTCATATGGAACAACAAAAGGTCGAGAATTTCAAGGGAAGTAATGAAAAAAAAAATTAAATGTAGGTGGTCTAGCTGTACCTGATCTAGAACTATATTATAAAGCAACAGTCAGCAAAACCATTTGGTATTGGCTAAGAAATAGACTAGTTGATCAGTGGCATAGGTTAGGTTCACAGGGCAAGATAGTGAATAAAAATAGCAATCTAGTGTTTGACAAACCCAAAGATCCCAACTTCTGGGATAAGAATTCATTATTTGACAAAAACTGCTGGAAAAACTGGAAATTAGTATGGCAGAAACTAGGCATGGACCCACATTTAACACCACATACTAAGATAAGATCAAAATGGGTCCAAGATTTAGGCATAAAGAACAAAATCATAAATAAATTGGAGGAACATGGGATGGTTTACCTCTCAGACTTGTGGAGGAGGAAGGAGTTTGTGTCCAAGGGAGAACTAGAGACCATTATTGATCACAAAATAGAAAATTTTGATTACACCAAATTAAAAAGTTTCTGCACAAACAAAACTAATGCAAACAAGATTAGAAGGGAAGTAACAAATTGGGAAAACATTTTTACATTTAAAGGTACTGATAAAGGCCTCATCTCCAAAATATACAGAGAATTGACTTTAATTTCTAAGAAATCAAGCCATTTCTCCAATTGATAAATGGTCAAAGGATATGAACAGACAATTTTCAGATAATGAAATTAAAACTATTTCCACTCATATGAAAGAGTGTTCCAAATTACTATTGATCAGAGAAATGCAAATTAAGACATTTCTGAGATATCATTACACACCTGTCAGATTGGCTAAGATGACAGGAACAAATAATGATGAATGTTGGAGAAGATGTGGGAAAACTAGGACACTGATGCATTGTTGGTGGAGTTGTGAAAGAATCCAAACATTCTGGAGAGCAATCTGGAATTATGCCCAAAAAGTTATCAAACTGTGCATACCCTTTGACCCAGCAGTGCTCCTACTGGGCTTATATCCCAAGGAAATACTACAGAAGGGAAAGGGACCTGTGACAGCCCTTTTTGTAGTGGCTAAAAACTGGAAAATGAATGGATGTCCATCAGTTGGACAATGGTTGGGTAAATTATGGTATATGAATGTTATGGAATATTATTGTTCTGTAAGAAATGACCAACAGGAGGAATACAGAGAGGCTTGGAGAGACTTATATCAACTGAAACAAGCAGAACTAGGGGATCATTATACACTTCAACAATGATACTGTATAAGGATATATTCTGATGGAAGTGGATATCTTCAACATAGAGAAGAGCTAATCCAATTCCAATTGATAAATGATGGACAGAATCAGCTACAGCCAGAAAAGGAACACTGGGAAATGAGTGTAAACTGAGAGCATTGTTTTTTGTTTTGTTTTGTTGTGTTTTGTTTTGTTTCTCTTCCCAGATTATTTTATTTTGCAAATGCAATCCTTCCTTTGCAACAACAACAACAACAACAACAACAACAACAACAACAACAAAATTCGGTTCTGCACATATATATTATACCTAGGATATACTATAAGATATTTAATATGGTAGAAGATTTGCACATGTTTTAACATATATTAGATTAATTGCTGTGTAGGGGGGGGAAATAGGGGAAAGAGTGAATGCTGAAAACTATCTATGTATATGTTTTGAAAATAAAAATATCTAATTAAAAAAAAATGAAATATGCCAGCTTTCCTTTTCTGGTACTGGTACCACCTTAGTACAGGCCCTCACCAATTTTTGCCTAGATTATTGCAAAAAGATGGTAAAATCAATTAGTAACATTTTAAATTTAATAGAGTTTTAGTGTTCAAAAACATTTTAAACATACTAAAAATATTATTATACCCATTTTTACATGTAAAGTCTGAAGCTAAAGCATTGTACAGCCTTAAAGGTCATCTAGTCTAACCTATATATTTCACAGACTAAGAAAGGAGCCCAGAGTTTTGCCAAGGACAAAACAGAAAATTTATTCAGATTTGAGTCCTATAGTTCAAAATCCAACACTTTTTGCAAAAAACAGTGTAGGCTTTAAGGGAATGCCCAGATTTTCTAGCTCAAAACTCTTTTTTTACAATCAATCAGCAAATAGTTATTTACAAATAAATGCTCTAACACCTAAAGGACCCCAATGATTTGGCCAAGATCATTTGTAATAGCTAGTCTTTGTAAATCATTCCTTATGTTGAAAGTTGAAATTAAGTATGGAGTCTTATTTAACCACTTCAGGTATTTAATTAATAACTTCTCTATCATTGTATACTTACAAGACAAATTCTATTGCTGAACTTATTCTTTGCTTTGGCTATTAATCTTATAACATAAACATTTATAATTGTGATATATTTCATTTCCAAATTAAAGTCAACAATATTACATGTAAATATAAATACATCATATAATATACAATTGTTGTTCATTTGTTTTCAGTAATGATTAACTCTTCATGATTTCATTTGGGGTTTTCTTGGCAAAGATGCTGGAGTGGTTTGTTTTTTACTTCTCTAGCTCATTTAACATGTAAGAAACTAAAGCAAATGATATTGTGACTTGTCCTGGATTACACAAGTAGTAAGTGTCTGAGGCCAAATTTGAATCAAGGAAGACAAATGTTCCTGACTGTAAGTTCAGAACTCTATCTATTATGCTACCCAGTTTAGATGTTTGTGCATGTGTGTGTGTGTGTGTGTGTATGATTGTCTGTATAAAAGAGAGAAAGAGAGAGAGAGAGAGAGAGAGAGAGAGAGAGAGAGAGAGAGAGAGAAGAGAGAGAGAGAGAGAGAGAGAGAGAGAGAGAGAGAGAGAGAGAGAGAAAGAGAGAGAGAGAGAGAGAGAGAGAATATGCCTGAGTAGGCTAAAAATACTTTTTTATTCCTGAGAGTTACATACAAAATAGAAAGGGAGAAAAAATTGAAATATAATCCTAAATTTGAAATTAGTCTTATTTACTCCAATTGAAAGTAATTTGCTGAGCATATAGAGCATATTAGTCCAATTCTAGGGGAAATCAACAGTCCATGGGGCTGAACTATTTGTATGAGTGTTCATCCAAAGCATGCTAAAGAACTTTCAATATTTGGTATTGATAGAACAATTGGGAAAGACTATAATCATGAGTTTGTGTCATAGTAAGGAAACAAAACAAGCAAAATTGGAAGCAATACCATGTCAAACTTCAGTTACCTATATACTCCACCTGATGATCTGAACTAAAAGAAATCTATCAAATGTGAAATAAAACAATAAAGTAAAACAATTAAGTGTCTGCTAAAAGCCAGTAGATGTTACCCAAAATGGTATGATCAAAAGAATGTTCTAAATCACTGGTGACAGAATTTGGGAATGAATATTTTACACATAGGAACTCTAAATTACTCACCTATTCAACTTCCAGTAAACCATCCTTCAAATATGAAAGCTAGTAGATGGATTAAGTATTCCTCTATGTCTGTTTTTTGTCGATGTGATTGCTGTTTTTGGAGGGGGTCTCATTTTTTCCAATAATTTCCAAAAAGTTTAGTCTATTGCGTGGCAATATTGATTTTAATTAAGTTGAAAAATTATCTAACTTTTTTTTTAAATAATGTGAACACTGTATATTGCCCTGAATTGAAGTTACTTTCATTTCTAACAGGGAACAAAAAGAGGGAAACTCTGCACAAGTGGACATCTGTATGCACATCATTTAAGAACTGAAGCAAACATTCTGATGGACAATAAACACAAAAAGAATGCATGAATGATAGGTGCTGAATTCTTTTTTTTAATTAAAGCTTTTTGTTTTTAAATATATGTATGGATAATCTTCAACATTTATCCTTGCAAAATCTTGTGTTCCAATTTTTTTTTCCTTCTCTTCCCCTCATCCTGTTCCCTAGATGACAAGTAATCCAATATATATTAAACATGTGCAATTCTTCTATACATATTTCCACAAATGCTGCACAAAAAAAAGAAATGAGATCAAAAAGGAAAAAATGAGAAAGAAAACAAAATTGGGATATAATCCAGTAGAAATATTGCTGGATCAAAGTTTGATATCTCTTTGAGCATAAATTAGGCTGAATTCTAAACTGGGCACTATAGAAGCTGAAAAGATTAAAGGATTGTTCTCGGATGTTTTAAATCTGAATAGGGAGATGAGTGTCACAGATCCATTCACTCTTTTGCTTTGACTCTACTTTGCTCCCACCTCAAGTATTCTCTCCTGAAGTAAGACACAGCTGAAAGAGAAATAAAGAATACTATGTTTCATACAAGTCAAAGTATCACCATCTTGCTTGCTGGCCTTCCTCAGAGACTGATGAAGACACCCCAGGAACCTGAACCCAAGAGCTTTAAGAATATCAGTATCTCTAAAACCAGCCCAGCTCTGCCCATACAGTCATTGTTGAGAAGAGAAATCATTGTTGAGTGGACACACACTTTCTTCATCACCACTAACAACATCTAGCCAGCTGCCACTAACAGGTAGATAAGTGTAGGATTTCTAAAAACAGAGTACCACGGTCTTATGTCATGACATCCATTATTCTAGCATCCAAAGCTGGATATACAATCATCATCTGGAGAAACAACTTCTATGGAGCAGGATTCATATATTCCTAAAAATTGTTAATAAAATGCCACACAAAGAAAAGGAAAGTCAGTCCTAGGTAAAACAAGACACCATGAGGGATCAAAAAAGGTACATGTGTGAAGACGATTCACCACATTGATCACCATATCATCTTAAACTGTGATAGAGACATACCAAGGCCATAATCCCAAGAACTTCTGAATATAATTTTTTTTTAGTCTAGTCATCCTGGGAAAGAATACCTATGAAGATCTAGCCTTGCAACTGTTTTTGTGTATGCTATAACAGTTAAGGGGCAGCAGATAAAGTGCTGTTCCTAGAGTAAGGAAGACCTGAATATATATCTGATCTTGAATACTTTAGGAGCTCTGTGATCCTGTGCAAGTCACATAACTACTGCCTGAATCTGATACTAGTAGTGATGGAGTAAGAATGATAGAAAGCCCACTCCATTGTATGTGAAACTTTGGAGGCTTGTAGTTTAAGTGAATGATGATAGTATAATATAATCCAAAGCTTGTGATAGAAGATACTTATGATGAGGAATACAGGCTGAGTTGGAAACAAAGAAATTTGGCATAGTTCTCCAATAATTTTACAATTTTGCAAATTGTCAATAACTTTTGTTGTAGTTATGTAGGGGATTAGGTTCCTCCCTGGTGCTAAAAGTAAGAATTAGTGTCACCTGTGTCCCACTTGTGTCTTTAAAGTATGATGCTCTTAGGGCCTCCCATTGAGAGATCCCATAATCTGGAGGCATGATAATCACCCATAGCAGATACTGTATCCGAATTGCATGTTCTGAATGCTAGATCATTTCATCATATACAGCTCTATTTATATATCAAGCTAGTATCTACCTCAAAATAGATATATTTAGTATTTATATACTATTTTAATGTTCACAAATACAAATAGTATCTCATTTTATCTTTGCAATAACCCTTGAGGATGGGTGATGTTATAATCCTCACTGTATTAAAAAAAAAAAAAAACTGATTGCAAACAACAATTAAGTGATTTGTCCAAGAACATACAGCTAATAAGTGTTTAAGGCAGGATTTCAACTGATGTTTCTAAAATATCTTTCTGACTGTAGGTCTATCATTTTATCCATTGAGCTACCTCTTCACAAATGAGTGAATAGATAAATGGATGGATGAATGAGTGGAGCACCTATTAAGCATGGATTATGTGCAAAATTAGATTGCTAACCATTTCTTTAATAAGAGATGTAGATATCAGTTCTTCATTACTATTTCTGGTTTTCATTGTACCTGGAATTTTTGAAGGATTTTCTAATATAAAGGACTTTATTAAGTGATTGCAATCTCCCAATATTTTTCCAATGTTCATATAATGATTCTCTTCTTCATTTTTGTGTCTACTCTTAAAATCAGAAAATACCATTAGGAGTTTCCAGTTCAAAGAAATTACAAAAAATTTTCAAACACCTATCCCACATCTGCATATTATATTTACTCAATAATATCAATTGCATCAAACCTGCAATAAAGAAGTAACCCTCAGTTCTTATTATGTGATGTAAGACAATAAAGTAGTATTCTATTATAGGCCAGAACTCTGACCTCAAAACAAGGTGCTAATTCAGTGGAATTGATGAGACAATGGTTATCTAATTTAGCATGATGATTAATAGTACTCTAAGTTCAGTATGATTGATTTAATCTTACAACAAATAATGGTTTCCTAGAGCTATAATGATTGGTTTATATTCAGTGTGGAGCATATAAGCAGGGACTGAGAGCCCCAGAAGAGAAGCTCTCAGAAAGCTAGAGAAGAAACAGACTGGAGGCTGAAGCACAAGCCCAAGGACTCACAGCCATATTCATTCATACCATCTCATAGCACCTTGGTGGCAGACTCTCCTCATGCACTGCCTCACTGAAACCAAGACTCTGGAATGCCTCTAAGAAAGCTGTCCAGCCCCAGGAAGGAGGTAATAAAATATTTGGACTTTAACCCCTGGCTACTCTCATGGTGATCACTGAACTGAAATGAAGGCTGCTCCCAAGACCTTCAGAGACCCCAAGAAAACTGAACAGAGAACATTACATTTTGGTGTCCAAATGTGGGGCTGACACAATCCTAATTTCAGTGGGAAAAGTCTCTGTGACCCAGAAATTAGGGTGAGTACAAAAATAGACAAGGAAACTTTGTTAAGGACTAAAGTAGTATTCCATCTAAAATGGGACAAATGTTTAGAAAGGAAATTTCTCCACTGCAAGGAAAATGTTCAAAAGCTTTGTTAAACTTATAAAAAAACAGGGTTTGATTGTAACTTGGAAGCAGATCATTGAACTTTTATAAACAGTACAGTACACATCTCCTTGGTTCTCAAAGGAAAAAGAATTAGATCCAGAGGAGTGGAAATTAGTAGGAGAGCAACTATGTGAATACTACAATGATAATGGACCTGATTCAATTTCCAATGAAACACTTTATACATATAACTTAATACAACTGGTTTTAAGAAACTATATAAGTATTAGAATAAGAAAAAAGAAGAGAGTACAAGAGCAGGATAAAACTGATAAACTAGGTGAAATTAGATGAGGAATCAAATAAGAATGGAGTTAAGTAAAATTCTGATGAAATTAAGGAGTGTGGTGCTTCACAGCAGAAGCCATTAGGGCATTTCCCATCCCCTGACCTATCTCCCTCAATTAACCCTTCAGGGGTGGAGGAAGAAGGAGGAGGGGAAGGGACAGTGACACAGTCAGCACCACTTATGAAGCAGCCTATGATAAGATTACAAAAGGTATTAAAAATGAAGGACAGGATATATCTGATTTAAAAATAAATGCATACCCTGTTATTGAAGAGCTTGACTCTTCGGATCAACAAAGGAGAAGATACACTCCTTTTGATCTGGAAAAAATTAAGGATTTGAAAAAGGGTTGCACGCTTTATCTGGCTACATCATCTTATGCTAAGATGTTATTACAGAATTTGGCTTATGGAATCTTAACCCCTAGTAATTGGAAATCTATAGCAAAGACATGTTTAGAATCTGGACAAAACTTGATGTGGCTTTCAGAGAATAGTGAACTTTGCAGGATACAAGTCCAGTGCAATAAACAAACTGGAGTTAATATACAAATCAACTCTGACCAACTAGAAGGTAAAGGCCAATATGCAGACCCTTTAGCACAGATTAATTACCCCATAGCAGCATATAAGCAAATTGCTGCTGCTGCTGCAATCAAAGCATGGAGCTCCCTCCCAGGAAAAGATGGAGGGGAAGCCTTCACAAAAATAGAGCAAGATCCCAATGACCTTATGCTGATTTTATGGGATATTTGCAAACAGCTGTCACAAGAACTATTGGAGAAAATGCAACTACAAAAATTATTATAAGACAACTGGCTAAGGAAAATGCTAATGAGGTTTATAGAAGAATATATGGGAACTACACAAAGATACTTCTTTAGAGGAGATCATTAGACACTGTGCCACAGTGGGCACATGTTAGGTTCTTACTAAGTGCTAAGTCGGTACTTAACAATTCTCTAGTTCTGGCCTTTAAGGGGAGTTTTACCCCTTTGAACTTTTGGGGAGGAGCTTAATGTTTAAAAGGAGCAAGTTCATTGGTAGAAGTAATTTTCCCACAAGCCCTTATGTTATCCCATGCCCATTCTCTGGGAGGATAAAAGAGAGTGGCACTCTGGAGGAGGAGGAGTCTACTCTAGGTCAGAGTTGGCGGCTCTCTACAGGAAGAAGAATCTGGCCGAGAGATTGAGTTGAGACAGCAAATCTCCTCCCAGAGAGCAATCGGCAGTCTCTGGAGACAACAAATGGATGCTTATTATACTCATATGTTATATTAGTATATGTTATATGAGTATATTATACTCAGATGCTTATTATACTCATATTATGATGAACATGGGAAGATAGGATCCCTTGTGGCAAGGAACTTCCAGAGAACTCATTGATGATTTCAATATGGAAAAATAGGGCATCTTAAAGCTCAATATAGGCAAAGAGATAGAGTGAGGGGACAGAGTGAGAGAATAAGACCCAAAACACTACATCCAAAATGCAACCAAAGTTTCCAATGGGCCTCAGACTGTAGATTAACCCAGGAAAATGAGAAACAGGTCCCAGCTCCAAAAACCTCGAACAAAAAAACAGGTGGGGCATGATAGTAGCCAAGGTTATACCCAGAGAGTCTTTAGAAGTTCAGGACTCTGATGCAACCAATTAGCCAAAAAGCAATCAAATGGCAAAAAGAGATTACAATTGGAGAGAATATAGGCTTTTTAACCCAACAGATGGGCAGTGTTCAGTCAAGCAGTTCCAATGTAATTGCCATATGATGAGGAGTGATCTAGAAAGTGGTCAAATAGAAGGGACTAGATAGGTTAACTGCATAAAAGAAAGGGTTTGCTTGTATCTCTACAGATGGAGAAGGAATCAGATGGATGCCAATGAGCCATATTTGCCTTGTCCATTGGAGACAGAAAAAAGAGAAAAACTTCAAAACAAAGAAGATATAAGAAAAATCTGACACTAAAAGAGCATGGCTGATAATGAGACTGTTACAGAACTTCAAAATCAGCAGCAATCATTGGATTTCCTGAGATAAAAAATTATTGATGAGCCTATTGCAGGATTTTAAAACTTCCAGGAATCATTGGATTTCCTACACATGTGAAGTAATGGACAATAGACTGGTTTTGGACTATTTCTAGGACTTATGAACATGTATATATTCTGTTGATTCATGTTATTTATTACATCACTTCTATGTGCTTATGTAATTATGTGTAATCCTTCCCATATTGATGTATTTATGTATACCTCTTTCAAGTGAGACCCTTCAGAAACCCTCTAATCTGATTTGATTCCCCATTTCCTTTGGTGTTTTCATCTCCCTTCCTCAGACATCAGAGAATGTGTGATCACGTCCTTTTATGGTATTTTCTGAGGAGTCAGGAAAAGTGTGATCACCTCCTTTTGGGGGTTCTCACCTACTTGAGAAGTCAGGGAGAATGACTACCTTATGTTCTAAAACTAAAACAAAAACAAAAACAAACAAACAAACAAACAAACAAAAAAAAGCAGGGGATGTTATTATGGGCCAGAACTCTAAACTTGAAACAAGGAGTCTTACAAGATGCTAAGTCAGTGGAATTGATAAAAGCAATGGTTATCTAGTTTTGCATGGTTCAGTATGATCAATTTAATCTTACAACAAATAATGATTTCCTAGTGATATAATGATTGGTTTATACTTAGTGTAGAGCATATAAGCTGGGACTCAGAAAGCCTTCAGAGGCAGAGGTAGAGAAGACAGAGGACTGGAGGCAGAGAGATTCATTCCATCTTCATCAGTACTGTGGCTGGCCTGTGATCCAGTACTTGCTCCACTGAAACCAAGACTCCAGACTGCCTCCAAGAAAGCTAGCCGAAGCCCTAAGCAAGGAGACAAGACTTTGAAAGAGATAATAAAGGATTTGGACTTTAACACCTGGGCCACTCTTGTGGTAATTACTGAACTGAAATGAAGGTTGCCCCTAGAAATGCCAAGAAAACCAAACTGGAGAACATTACAATATTCTAATCACATGACATATGTTGAATAATAGTAACAAAAATATACATATCGGCAATGGCATTAGCAATGTCTCTTTGCATGTAAAGGAAATGATGATTGAAAAAATTAGCACTTTTAAATGAAGGATTTCACATTACATTTTAACATATGTATATAGTTAAGTAGCTACAATGGAGAAAACAATGCAAACTAGAAAACCAAATATTATTTAACTCTAATAGTAGAGATAAAAATTAAATTAAAGGGAAAAATCACAAGTAATGCTCCCACTTGTAGCAATAGTTGGATTATTTATGTAGCTGCAGGGTTATTGAACCACTTATATTTGCCTTTTCCTTATCCTTCTGCTTGAGAAGATAGGTTTTCTAGCATAAAAATTCTATCTGATCTAAGAAATTGTATCATAGAAGATATAATTCTCTTGATCTTTGTTGTGTTTTGGTTTTGGTTTTATTAGCTCCAAAGCTGTAGTCAGAAACATTGATCTGGCAAATCACTTCAATCTAAGGTTTCTCTTGCATTTTTTTCTGGGGAAATTCTCTCTTCAATTGTTTCCTGAACTAAATTTCCAACAATTTTTTTTAATAAAACTAAATCTGGTGGTTAAAAATTAATTTTAAAAAGTTATTCCTTATTGATAAATAGTCCAGAGATAGGAGCAAATATTGTCAAAATAAGAAAGTTTATCTTTCTTTATCTATAGTCAAATGAAAAGCTATTCCAAATCATTACTAATTAGAGAATTGGAAATTACCAAAATTTTGAAATAATACCTCGTATCCATCAAAGTGGCAAAGATGACAAAAAAGAAAAATGATAAAAGTTGGAGGAGTCATGAAAATATGAAATATGAAATTGAATTTTACTTCAAATACTGTGCAATCATGAACATGTATGTCACAACCTCTCTGAGCTAATGAATTTTGATTTGTAAAATAAAGATACTGATATTTGCCAAATTTAATATTAATGTAAATTTTTGTTTTTGCTTGAATTTATGCCCTTAGTTATTTAATTTCTTAAGCCTTTTCCCCCTCAAATAATGAACAAATTCATAAGCATGCTATGAAGCATGTTAAGTAAATTTCCACAAAAAGATAAACATTCTGAGACAGCTGGGTGGCAAAGTGCATGGAGTGATAAAATTTGTCTGGAAGACAAAATCTGAATTCTGTCTCATACATTATCTCTGTAACATGAATAAGAATCTTAACCTCATTCAACCTGTGTCCTCATCTGTATTACGAAGATAATAAAAGCACCAACTTAACAAGATAATTATAAGCATTAAGGAAAATATGCAAACCTTAAATCTCTATATAAATGCTAACTTATTAATGACAATCACTTTTTTAATTAACAAAACTTTAATAAAGTAGTTGGAGTTTTGACTCAAGGACTTGGTAATGATAGGGACAGAAGACAATGCTTCTTTCCTCTTGTGATACTTTTGGACTCATGGCTTCATATAATCCATATTCTTCAGGGGAGAAAATCAGTACCCAAAGGGGTGGCAAAATGAAGTGACCTTATGAATGGTATTCTGAAGTTAGTTGAGGGACCAGAGTCAAGAGCTGACCAATGATGGAGAGAAGAGTAGAATAAAACTACACCTACACTGAATTGGTATAGATTTTTTACTACTGACACATTAAATTCTTTGTTCAACTGTCCTTTGCACTATCCTTATACATATATTATCCATTTTTCCCAATTTCTGTTCAACTACTTTTGGCTAAGGAAATAAATATTTCTAAAAACAGTGGGATGATTATAAAAGGGTAATTTCTGCTTTAATGATAGTTTTAAATGGCATATAATATTTATGATAATTTTCATTTCAGAAAGAAAAAGAATAAGTATGGAATTATAGGGACCATTGACATTTTTGATATATGTATATATTTTTCATATTTGTATGTGTGAGAGAAAGACAGTGACCTTTATATGGATAGGAGAATCTTTTAAGACCACTGAAAATGTGATTTATGGAACATAAAATTCAGGAAGAAGGAAAAATATGTTTTTTTTAACACATAGACTTTCATTTTGATTAATTATTAGAATTCAAAATGTCTTGATAATAAAACAAGTGAAAAGTCCTACTAAGAATGAGGATGGAAAGTGATTAGAGCAGAAAAAGGAAACTTTCTACACATTACTCATGCTTAGAATTGTAACCTTAAGGTCTGACTGAGTAAAGCTATCTTTCAATCATTTCTTTAAAATGATAAAGAGTTTTATATATATATATATATATATATATATATATATATATATAGTTAGCTTACTAGAAAAAGGATAATATGAGTTCCTAAGAGTATAGTGGTAATTGATTTGTATAATTTATCAAATCAATTTAGGGGGATTATTTAATTTGAGCATTATTCCACAAGGCACATTTCTCCAATACTGAATGTAGTCACTTATTTGGCTTGGAAATGAGATTATTTAAGAAAGAGATGTGCATAATAAATTTCTAATAATAAAATATCACTGTCAACTGAATGAATAAATATATTTATTTGAATTCTAGTTCCATC
Organism: Sminthopsis crassicaudata; assembly: GCF_048593235.1. Classification (NCBI taxonomy): domain Eukaryota; kingdom Metazoa; phylum Chordata; class Mammalia; order Dasyuromorphia; family Dasyuridae; genus Sminthopsis; species Sminthopsis crassicaudata. The sequence goes on along the minus strand of NC_133620.1, from coordinate 212,751,956 downwards.
TCTACATTTATCTGCCTGTATGATCTTGGACAAATCATTTAAACTCCAATAAGATTCTACCTCTTAAAATTACATTACTCTCTCTCATTCTAAATAGTAAAAAAAAAATTTAAATTGTAGTAGCAAATCAAATATATTAATTAAATTATTTTAATGATTCTCATTTTAGTAAAATGAGCCAAAATTTAGCCAAAATAAAATAACTTAACTCAATTTAATGAATAAGTATTAAGTGCCCTTAGGCTAGAAATTAAGAAAAGTACTGAATACAAAAATGAAAAATTTTATATTCCCTCTTTTTAAAAAATTACAGCTTAATTAGTTTGAGAGATGGGGGTGTGATAATGCAGATACACAAATGATTACAACAAAGTATACAAAGTATAATTTGGTAAATTGAGAGATCAAGACAAAGTGGGAAATTTTAGGAAAGATCACTTTCATCTACTAGGTATGATGTATGTGTGCCTATGTGTATGTGTATCTGTGTGCCTGTGTGTATGTAGAAAGAAAATTCATGCAAGAAGGAGGATCTGAGCAGTCACTTAAAGGAAGAAAGAAAGATCACTGTGATGAAAATGTATTAAGGCCTTACCTAAGCATGCCAATAGTTCAGGTTAGATGTTGAGATGAAATGAGGAAATTATAAATCATTGAACAGTTAACAAAGATTTTTCTTTGCCATAACACAGCAAGGATAGTCAATAAAGATGTAGATAGAAATAGTTTCTATGAATGTGTCCCACCCCCTCTTTTCCATATGGCAACTTGTCTGGTGATCAGGATTGGGTACAGTGACTCATGTTGTCTTTAGACAATCAAAGGACACCAAATCCATAATGTTTTTGAGTATATAAGAAACCAGGAAACTGTGAAACTGTGAAGATGGGGATCAATCCCACAGACAAGTCTGTTGTTGTTGTTGTTGTTGTTTTAGGAAAATTTAATCCCTCTTGTAATGAAATGGAAGAATATTGATTCTACCACAAGGAAAGTCTATTATGAGCACAAGGGCAAATATAACAAAATGATGATACACAGATATAGAGGATAGGTTGGGATATGGAAATGGAAAGCCAAAAAAAGTTTGACTTGAGAATAAAATACATAAAGAGTAATAGAAAAAAATCTAGTGACAATGTTAAAGAGAAACAAAAAAAAAAAAATCAACTGAACATTGGTAATTATAATGACTAAGATTTATTCCAGGGAAAAGGACAAAAAATTAATTTCCTACATTCTTTATAGAGATAGGGTTAATTCTGAGGAGGAGGTTAGTTGCCTAGAACTGTTTTCTTCTTCCTTTTTCTTCTTTATTACAAAGGATGAATCACTGAGGATGAGGAAGAGGATACATTCAGAAATGAGGTAATCAGTAAAAACAAAAAGATATGAGGAAAAATTAATACACTGTGGAAGAAAGAGGGGAGGGCAGAGAGAGCATGTATTTCTGAAAAATATAGATAGAATGAGAGAGAGAGAGAGAGAGAGAGAGAGAGAGAGAGAGAGAGAGAGAGAGAGAGAGAGAGAGATGAAAATAAATTTTGAATTTTGGAGGACAGAGGATTAAAGTTTATATCTTAATCAACAAGAAGTCACTAAAATTTTTTGAATAGAGAATAGTCGAAAGCTATGCTTTGGGAAGATCTCTCAGGCTCTAAGGTAGAGGACAGTTTGGAGTGAGGATATATTGAAGCCAAGGAGATGGTTTATAAAGCTAATACAATAGTGTGGGCAATAAGAGATGAGGATCTAGATTAGGATGATTGTAGTGAGAATGAATATAGGAGATGAATAAGCAAGATATACAAAAAAATATTTTCCAGAGGTAGAATTACAGAACTTCACAAACGTTTGTATATGAGGGGTGAGCAATGTAAACTTCATAGATGTATACAAGTTTATAAATGTGAGAGTCTTGGAGAACAGTGGTCACATCAACAGAAAAAGGGAAGATGGGTAAAGGGCAAGATTTTGATGGAAAAATAATGAATTCAAGTCTAGACAAGTTGAATATGAGATGCAAGCAGATAATCAAATGAAAATATCTGGCAAATCTTTTGAAAGAAAAGTCTAGGGCATTATAAGCTTTCTTTTTTTCTAGCCATCACTCCCATAAACTCATTCCAAGTACTATTTATACTAAAAACCTTACCTTAGAGGAACTTCTGCCCTGAGAATCCAATTTAATTAATGATGACTTTCCTTCCAAGAATACAATTTTGAGAAAATCCTGGCAATTCTTTGATTTACTTGCAGGACAAAAATGTTATCGTCAAATACCCTTATTAGCTTCATCAGACTCAAGCTATTCCATATTCTCCAATTCTTAAACTAGTAATCATGATTAAGTCAATTACACTGTTATTCCTTGAGGAGATCAGATACTAATCACATCTATAACTGTCCAGAAAAAAAAAATCATTCCTTTTAGGTCATCACTTACATTGTGTCTCCTTTCACTTTAGAATACAAACTCTATGAGGGCAGGGAGTACATTTGTTTTGGTATTTGTAAAGTATGATGCAGTGCTTGATACATAATAAATGTTTAATAAAATCCCTTTTTGTTCATCCTATGGATACTTGCCAGGGGAGATATGGAAAGGAAGAATAATGTAGACAAAGAAATCTCTGAATACAAATGATAATTGAAGCCTAGGGAGCAGAGAAGATAAATTGCCAAAAATACAGAATTATATTAACAGCTTGATAATTAGCTGAGAGACATAAATCTGTATTCTCTACAATAAAGTCCAAACCCTCCTGATTACTAATGAACTCTGAAATAGCAGAATGTTGTGCCATAACTAAAAAACTCCCCTTCATCTGAAATTCTTTCCTAATTCCTTCCATCTTTTAGAAAGACTACCTTAGTCCTGATAATACAGCTTCCCTAATGTTCTTTTCCAGTACTGACTGCACTTGATTTTCAGGTACCTGTACTAATTCTCAACTCTCTGAAGAGTTGGAATACTCCATACTCTCCTCTGATGCCTTCATGAACTCCCACTACTGTTACCTCTCCTCCTGTTAGGTTCTTACTAAGTGCTAATGAGATAATGAGATATTAAGCTCTTATTAAGTGCTAAGTTGGTACTTAACAATCCTCTGGTTCTGCCCTTTCAGGGGAGTTTTACCACTTCGAACTTATGGGGAAGAGCTTGCATGTTTAAAAGGAGCAAGTTCATTGGTTGAAGTATTTTTTCCCCAGAAGCCCCTGAGTTATTCCACGCCCATTCTCTGGGAGGATAAAAGAAGCAACATTGAGCAAGGGAAGAGAGTCTAGTCTGGGCCAGAGTTGGGGCAGCTCTCTGGAGGAAGAAGAGTCTACAGGAAGAAGAATCCGGCCCAGAGATTGTGTTGGGACAGCAGATCTCCTCCCAGAGAGTGATCTGGAGACAACAGAACATTACATCCTGCTTTGAGGCTCATGCAATTCATATCAACAACTCAATCAACATGACTTCAGTCAGGAAGGTGATGTCATGATATGCAAGTGAATTAAATTTAAGTGAAGAAGTTCTGGGTGAAGTTACCAACCTCACTTCAATGACCCTCACACAAATACAAACTCAGTTCCTCAACTTACTTATTTCCCATGAACTACACCCCTAAATACTTTAGCTACACACAAAGATAGTCATACTCTTGATCTTGCACCCCCCAAATGTATCACTTCCAAGTGCAAGAATTCCAAAGTTTTTTCATTCAGCCAAATCTATTGATTTTCTACCTCTCCATTTGCCTTCTCTTAACCTAATTCTACTTTTGTTTTATATTACTGACCTACAGTCTCTTGATCCCTCAATTCTCTCTCATGTTAAAACCTTTGCATTAATACTCTTTCTCTTTTTCTATCTTAACCCCTTGATGAACAAGTTTAATTCTCTTTTGAATCCTTTAGTCCTTTTATTATATTTTGATTGTGACTTGCCAAACCTTAGCCTTAGATTTTTCCTCAATTCTTTGCCTTTTTTGTAACACATGTGCTGTAAAGTGGGGATGGGGAGGGGAGAATATGGAGAAAAAATTGCAACTGTTCTAATTGGATCAACTATCAATTTATATTATACAACCACAACTGGATCTTTACTGCTTGTAGACAATAATACTGTTATCTCCCTAAACAACAAATTCATTATCCTATACCTCAGAGTATTTTTCCAAATCTTTTTATCCTGCTTCTCAAACCTTTCTGGTGAGAACTTTGCCTCATGTTTTATAGATAAAAATGGGACCATTCTCAATGAGCTTTCTCTTTTTCTCTTTGCTTATATACAACTTACTCCTTCCATCCTTTCAGTCTCTTATCGATCTTCTATTCAACCTTCAAAATGATTTTCCCAAAGTGTAGGTCCAACCATGTCACTCCTTACTCATTTAACTCTAATGAATACTTACTGCCACCAGGATCAAATAAAAAATTATCTATTTGATATTCAAAGTACATTATAATCTAGCCTCTTTTTGCTTTTCCATTTTGCTCCTCAATATGTACTCTTGGTTCTAATAATACTAGACTCCTTGTTGTCCAATGAATAAGAAATTATATTCCTGTTTCCAGGAATTTTCTCTGTCCATAATAATTGGAATACTTTCTCTCCTCATATCTACTTTGGGACTTCCATGGCCTCCTTTTAAGTCTCATATATAATTCCATTTTCTACAGGAAGCCTTTATCAACCCCTCTTTAGTGTCTTCTCCTCTCATTTACTTCCAATTTATCTTGCATATAACTCATTTGTTCATATTTGTTTTCTTGTCCACTCCATTACATTGTCAGTTTCTAGAGGGCTTGAACCATCTTTTATCACTTTTGGTAGTCCTAGCACTTAGCATACTATTTGGTGCATGCAAATATGTATTAATTGACTTTTATTAGCTTAAAACAGAATTAAGTTTCTTGTGACAACATAAATACACATTCATACTTTATTGAGTTGTTTCAGTTGTCAATTCTCCTTGACCCAATTTTTTTTCCAATTCCTTGCTATCACAAAAAGCTGCTATACACATTTTTGCACATCTGGATCCAATTCCCTCTTTTATTATCTCTTTGGAATACAAATCCAAAAATGGCATTGATGGATCAAAGGTTATACACAGTTTTATAGTCCTTTAAAGATACAAATTGCTCTCCAGAATGTTTGAATCAATTCATAACGCCCCCCAAAATGCATTAGTGTACCAGTTTTCCCACATATATATATATATATAGTGAACATATACGTATATGTATATGTATATGTATATGTATATGTAAAAGTATTCTATAGATATTTATATTTCTCAATTCTTTCTCTGGATTAAAATAGTATCCTTCCCCACATGTCCTTATAATTAATTGGGGCATTGATAATAGACAAAATTATTTATTTGTTCAAAGTCATTCTTAAAACAGTGTTGCTGTTACTATATACAATATTCTGTTAGTTCTGATTACTTCTCGCCTCACTATTTAACTTAAGTCCTTCTATGTTTTTCTAAAATTATTGAGTTTAGCATTTCTTATAGATCAGTAATATTCCATCACAATCATCTACCATAACTTGTGTAACCATTATCCAATTAATGGGCATTTCTGAAATTTCCAATTCTTTGCCACCACAAAGAGAGTTATTAAAAATATTCTACAACATATAAATTCATTTCCTTTTTCCCTATTCATCTTTGAAAATAGACCAAGTAGAGGTATTAAAATGCCCTAGTATTATAGAACTAGCACTTATCCACATATGTAATTCATTTTAACTTTTCTTTTTAAAAAATGTAAATTCCATAGTATTTGGCTGCTTCATTGTCTATGATACTTTTATCAAAATGTAGCTCTTCTAATTATATCTATTTTAGTCATAACTTTAAGATGATAATTTCTTTGCTTGCCTTTTTTGCATTTACTGAAACATAATAAATTCTACTCCAACCTTCTGTTTTAATTCTATGTGTAATAACTCTTTAAACATTATTATAATTTTATTTCCAAAATAGCTGGATTGTTTCACAATTCTACCAACAATGAATTAGTGTCAGATTTTTTTCACATCCACTCCAACATTTGTCATTTTTCCTGTTCAATCATTCTAACCAATCTATAGGTTTTAAATGACATCTCAAAGTTGTTTTAATATGCATTTCTCTAATTAATAGTGATTTGGAGTATTTTCCATATGATTCTAAATTATTCTAATTTCTTCATTGAAAAACTGCCTGTCACATCTTTTGATCATTTATTACTATTCTTATTCTTCATTGATTTTTTCTGATGGTCTTTAGTCAGCAAAGATATCTATTTTATGCTTTGTGATTTTTAAAATTCATTCTTTGATTAAAATGCATCTCATACATACCTGTAAAAGCATAAAATCTGCTTCTTTTCTAATTTTTATGGTATGATTTTTCAAAAACTAATGTCACATATCCATTTTAATTTACTGTGGAATATGATATCAGGTGTTGACCTAAAACTAATTTCTGGTAGATGACTTTTCAGTTTTCAAAGAAATATTTTAAATCAAATAAAAACTCTTTCCTAAGTAATTTATGTTTTATAATATATCTCAGGCTGGGTTTTTAAAATCCAATATTTCCTATTATATTTTTAAAACATTAATATATATTGTTCTTAATGAAAATATTTTTTCCTGCAAATATTGAGATAATCAGATGGTTTCAGAAGATATTTTTGTTTTTAATGTATTGGTTATTTTCCTAATATTGAATTATCTTTGAATCCCTGGTATAAATAGAACTTGGTCATAATTGAATGATTTGCTAGATGAATTGCTGTAGTTTGATAGGATTTTCTATAAAATTTTCAACTGAGATCCATTAATGATACTAGTGCATAATTTTCCTTCCTTAAAAAAAACTATAGAAAAAGGACTATGGAGACTGATTGTAGTTCACAGCATGGGATTTTCACCTTTGTTGTTGTTTGCTTGGTTTTTTTTTTCTTTCTCTTTTTCCCCTTTTAATCTGATATTTCATCTGCAGCATAGTAAATGTGGAAATATGCTTAAAACAGATTGCATGTATTTAACTTATATGGGATTATTTGCTGTCTAGGGAAGGGGAGAAGTGGGGAGGGAGAGGGAAAAATTTGGACACAAGGTTTTGAAAAAGTGAGTGTTGCAAATTATTTTTGTGTATATTTTGGAAAATAAAAAGCTATTACTATTTTTAAAAGAGCCATGTTATCCTTCTTTATTTTAGGCATTAGAATTATATTTGCCCCATTAAAAGAGGCTTATAGAATGTTTTTTCTCTCTTGGTTTTAAAAAATAAATTATATTATATTCATACTAATTATTCTTTTTTTTTTTTTTAAATGATGCCATTTTGGTCTAGCAATAACAGATCTCAAACTATATTTTAAAGCAGTAATCATCCAAACTATTTGATACTGGCCAATAAATAGAGTGGTGTATCAATGAAATATATCAAATACACAAGACAGAATAATCAATGGTAATAGAACATTTGATAACCCAAAGACCCCAGTCTTTGATATAAAAACTTACTATTTGATCAAAACCACTGGGGAAACTGGATAACAATAAGATTAGGCATAGAACAACATCTTACACTATATACCAAGATAAAATCAAAATAACTGCAAAAGTTAGACATAAAGAGTAGTACCATTAGGAGATTAGAAGATCAAGGAATAATCTGTGGGGAAGGAAAGAATCCATGACCAAAGAATACATTGAAAGCATTACAAAATGAAAAATAAATAAATTTGATTATGTTAAAATTTTTTAAAGTTTTTGTACAAATAAAACCAAAGCAACCAAGATCAGAAGGAAAAAAACAAAGCTAGGAAACAATCATTATAGCAAATACTTTTGGTAAAGGTATTATTTCTCAAATATATTAAAAACTAAGTAAAATTTATAAGAATATAAGCCATTCCCTAAATGATGTATGTTGAAACAACATAAATGGGTGTTTTTTACTCATTGTTTTTTGTGTTTTTAAAGTAAGTATTCAAAATTATCTAAAAACATATGAAGTGCACTAATTATTAGAGAAGTACAAGTTAAAACAACTCTGAGGTACTACCTTGCACCTATCACATTGGCTAATATGACAAAAAAAGAAAATTAAGAATATTGAGGAAAATGTGGAAAAATTGGACACTAATGCATTGTTGCTGGGGTTTAAAACTGATTCAACTCTTCTGGAGAGCAATTTTGAAGTATGCCCAAAGGGCATCCAAATTATTCATACCCCTCAATCTATCAATACCAGTACTAAATCTATATCCCAAGGAAATCATAAAAAGATCTTCCTGAGCCAAAATATTTATAGTGGTGGCAAAATTATGGAAAATGACAGGATACCCAACCATTAGGGAATGGCTAAACAAGTTGTGTTATATGAATGTAATGGAAAACAATTGTGTAATAGGAAATGATAAACAAGCAGATATCAGAAAAATCTAGAAAGGCTTGTTAAATTGATGCAAAATAGAATGAGCAGAACCAAGAAAACATTGTACACAATATCAGCAACACTGTGTAATGATCAACTATGAATGAGGCAGCTCTTATCAGCAAAATGATCCACGATGAATACAAAGGAGTCACAAAGAAAAATGATGTACATATCTAGATAAAGAAATGATGGACTTGAATGCAGATTGATGCTTTTTTTTTCACTTAATTTATTCTTTTTTTGTTTTTCCCCTTTTGACCCATTTATTCTTTTGCAACTGTTAATATAAAAATAAATTTTACATGATAGTCCATTTATAACCTCTATCAAATTGCTAACCATTTTTGGAAGACAGAAGTGAAAGGATGGAGGGAGAATGTTTGGAACTCAAAATCTTGTAAGAATGAATGATAAAAATTATCTTGACATGTAATTGGGGAAAAATAAAATACTATTTTAAAAATGAAGGGATTCCTCTGTCATATCTACATGACATAATTCATTAGAAACAGAAGTTTGTTTTTTTGTTTTGTTTTGGTTTTTTGCCCCCTCTCCACCATTACCTTTTGCTTTGGTTCCTTTATAACTAGTTCTGTTCCCTTTACTGAAACTGAATAAAGATTTTTATTTGATCTGTTATATTTTATATTTTAATGTTTATTTTTTATATTTCTCTATTTCTTTTTGTATGTCATTTTGTTACTAGAAGATACTGATAACTTTTTTCTTGTTTTGTTTTGATTTAAACATAATCATTTGTTGTTTTATGGATTTGATTTTCTGCACTTTCCTTTTTAATCAAATTAGTTAATGTCTTATCAATTTGTTTAGTATTTTCAAGAAAAAGCTTTTCATTTGTCTTTTTTGTCTTTAGTTTCCAGTTTATCTATTTCTCTTCTAATTTTCTTTTCCTTGATTATTTGTGTATTGTGAATTTGTTGGCTCTTTATTTAAAAAACCACATACATTCAATTCACTAATCCTCTCCATTTCTATTTTATTAGTCCATGATTTTAAAAACAACTATGTAGTTCAGTGTATACAATGCATACATACAATCAAGATGACGAGTTCAAATCAAACATCAGACATTAATTTGGTAACACTGGGCAGGTCACTTAACTCGTATTTGCCTGAGTATCATCATCTTTAAAAATAAGTATAAAGATAGGACCTATGTTGCAAGGTTGTTGTGATGATCAAATGGCATAATTTTTATAAAATACTTGGCAGAAAACTACCTATAGTACCTACTACATAGTAGGTACTACATAAATGTTATCTATAATCATCATTATTGTACCATTATTATTTTTGTTGTTTTTATTATTTTCCTCCAAGGTATATTTTAGATGAATCCCAGAAATTTTGCTATTGTTTCACAATTACCATTTCATTTCAAATATCTATTATGGGTATTTAATGTTCAATATACAATAAATATATGTATAAATTTCTCTGATTATTTCCAAAATTCCAAAAAACACAGTTCAAAAATTACTATCATCTGTAAATTACTTGTCTTTTTGGAGGTGAACCGGTCCATCTTTTCTCTACCTTCTTTCACTTGAGAAGTGAAATTCTTTGAGTCATTTTTAGACATAAAATTTTTCTCATTCGCTAAATTAAAAATAAAACAAAATACAATGATATAATCTATGGAGTTCACATTAAACAAGTTAGTCCCTTGCCATTATGAATTAGTTCTAAACAAGTGACGAGTTCTACAATGCAAAATGTGTTTAAAAATATATGAAAAATAACTACAAAATTATAGCCAAACTTTTTGGAGAGCCCTGTGAAGAAATATATCCAAATGTCATTTAAACCATGAATTGTTGTTGTGGTGGTTTTACTAATATAATTCCTTCTCTGGTTCACTTAGAATTTTGTTGAATGGGTATCAATTATTCAAATGAATCTATTGTCTCATCAATTTGAATGCTCCCTCCAATGATCCAATCCCTGCTCATCCAATATGATTCTTTGCTATGATCTGATATTAGGATATCTGCAGTGACTGCTCTCTTTCTCATTGTTCCAGACATCCTGAAGGCATAGGGGAACACTTGAACTATCTACTTTTCCTCTCTTGTCCTAGCCATATGACTACCCTATGCTTCTTTTCTTTCATACATTTTACTAATGACATCTTTTACTTCTGTTCTTTTAATTTTTCTCACTAATTATATGATACAACATGTTTATATCCAACATGTGTCTGTATATTTGATAATAATTTTCAACTTTTTAAATACTGTTTGTTCCATGTCTCCCAACTATCCAAGACTGATAACATATTGATATTTATATATGGTATAAATATATAAACATGTACAAAATTAATAAATGTTAGTTTGGGAGAAAATAACATGAATAGAGAAATCTAGAAAGTTTTCATGTAGATGACTGTTGAGTTCTCTTTGAAAAAAAAAATCGGGCATTATGAGGGGCCAAGTTGAACATGAGTATATTGCAGATATGTGGAACAGTTAATACAAAGGTATAAAGGTAAGAAAGAAAATACTATGTGTATGAAATAGTACAAAAATTATTACAAGGCAACTTGAGGCTAGAAAAACTAGCCTTCTGGTCATTGACTATTTCAAAGATATAGCACTAGAGCAGAACTTTGAAGTAAGATACGGATTCTGGAGAGTGAGTAAGATTAAATTCCTCTGCACAGATGAAATTTTTGTTTGACTAGGAATTTAACAATAGTGCAGATGATTTGGAATACAGTTTATGTGAAGAAGAACAAAGTGAAAATCTAAAAAGGAAAGTTGGAAAGCAGCATAATGTAGTAAAAAAAAAAAATAGTGCTAGTGTTGGGGCCCAGAGATTGCCTTACAGGCCATATGTATTGATAGGATAGCTTTATTTTAGCCAAAAAAAAATTAGTATTAAATATTGATTTATCTCATATGTTCAGGAAAAAGAATTCCTGATAAATCCATCACTTAAAGAGATAGACATACAATTAAGGGAAAAAAATTGAGCTAATTGTTACTTTTTGAGTTATCATTCCCAATTTCATCTTTAGGTGAAATGATCTCTTATGAAATCAACACCAATAATATAATTTACTTCTCAAGCTATACTTCTCAAGTGCCATATCAACTGCCTGTATATTAATCAAGTGATGAAGAAAAAAGAAAGTTGAAGAACAAAACTTCTGCCAAAGGGATGCTTTTCACATTTTTGCAGTGCATAAATTAAATACAAAATAATGAAGGGAAGATTATGATGACAGAAATTACTTTATTTCCATCTGTTCCATTTTTACAACTTAACCATAGCTCATACAACAAAATCTATGTAAAGAAAACTCAGAATAAATCTTAACCATGGGAGATTTTTTTAATGTTACTGAAAGAAGAATAGATCTTTTAGTAAGTTCATGGTTCAAGTCATGCAAACTAGTCTCCAAAAAAAAGGCAATGAAACCATATATAGTATGGAGAACTTATATATGAGTTTTGGTAAAAAATTGTCTAATCATAATGAAACTTTGGTTAAATAAAGCATTTCCTTGACCACCCACAGTGGGGCAGCACCCTCTAAGCAAAGAAATGTGAGGAAAAGAATCTTCTTGAAATGTATCTTTAAATTATTCATTTTGCCAAAATAACACACTAGCAAAGGGGAAGGGGGGAGAATCATAGATTCATTACTGAAGCTGTGGTGGGTTTTTTTTAATCAATTAGCAAACTATGGATGCTGAGAATCATCTTTTATATTCCTAAAACCTTAAAATTCTACTCATTTCAACCAGCTAAAATGAATAGATCTCTCCATTATAAGTAGAATGAGTCTCAAATTATGTCCACTGAATTTTTTCTTTGCAAATGAAGGAAAATGAAAAGGGGAAATTTAAATGGCTAATAAGTTCATTTGAATCATGAAAATTTATAACTGTAATCAGTCTTGCATATTAGTATGTAAACTTTTCAACGTTAAAATTCTTCTAGCTGTATGAAGGCACATATTCCACTAGCTGATCAATTTGTATTAATTGTATTGATACAATTCAATACTTCATATAAATTATAACAAAAATAGTAGCTCTATCAAAAAAACTTGAATTGTTCATAGATCTTATCATTGCTATTACAAATGAGACATTTTAGTACATGGATTTAAGATATGAATAACATCCTACATTTAAAATAGAGACAGCTTTTTTGCTATCAAGGCTAAATTTGAACAAAAAATTTTGGGCCATTATTTATAGTAACAAGTAAATATACAAGCTAAGTCCCCCAGAGTTGAAAAATCATACCATTAAATTATTTCTCATGCATTTCATAGTTTTAACCTTCCTAAAGCAAATAAGTCATTATGGGTAAATGCTAGTGTAGCCTCCAACTGTCAAGGCCATAGTTTGGTATTCCAGCTAGACTTTATTCACTTATTACTTACCTGTTTACATATCATGTTCTTCCTATAGAACGTGAGATCCTTAGGGACAGAGACTTTCCTTTCTTTGTCTTTGTTAATAATAATAAAAAAAAAAACAAACAGCATAATGCCTTATACAGTATCGATCAAATATACATCAATCAGTTCTCAAACTGCAGCCTGCTGAGAATGTTTATGCGGCCCACCAGGTTATGGCAAATGGGCTGAGGGGCGGAGACAGAGTATGAGTTTTTGTTTTTACTATAGTCAGGCCCTCCAACAGTCAGAGGGACAGTGAACTATCCCCCCTATTTAAAAAGTTTGAGGATCACTGGACTATAGATATTTAATAAAAAGTATTAGATCATATTAAGGTAATCAAGCCAAAGAATTTATCCCTTTAATAACCGGAATTTCTGATATGGCTTCAGAAAATTTGATCATCCAGTCTGAAAAACTCCAAAGAGGTAAAACCAACTCAATACCTATTAAGGCAAGTCATTCCACTTTTGAGCAATATTTATTATTAGGAAGTTTCTTGTGATAGTAAGTCTAAATTTTCATTTTAGCAGCTTCCATTGATTGGTTCTGTCATCTGTAGTCAAATGGAATAAGTCCAAACACTCTTCTAGATGAAACTTGTAGAATATGATCACTAAATTTAAAAATGAAACAAATTGTGAGTGGTGGTAGGTACAGTTGACACAATAGGTGACAGTTAAGATATAAAAGGATTTTCACATGCCAAAATATTGAATTTAAAGTAATAGCATGAAATATAAATATGAATACTTGTACTTTTCAGAACTCTTGAATATCAATTTTCCCCTAGTTTTCTGCTTTCCTTCTAATCTTGACTACATTGGTTTTACTTGTACAAAACCTTTTTAATTTAATATAATCAAAATTATCTATTTTGCATTTCATAATGTTCTCTAGTCCATAAATTCCTTCCTTTTCGACAGACCTAAGAGATAGCTTATCCTCTGTTCTCTTAATTTACTCACACTATTACTCTTTATATCTAATGAAACCATTTTGACCTTATTTTGGTATAGGGTGTTGGGTGTGGATTAATACCTAGTTTCTGTCATACTAATTTTGAATTTTCCAAACAATTTTTGTCAAACAGTGAATTCTTTTCTAGAAGCTGAAGTCCTTGGGTTATCAAACACTATATTACTATAATCATTCTTAGCCAGTAAAAATAGTTTTGATGATCACTGTTTTACAATATAATTATAATTTAGTACAGCCAAACCACCTTCATTTGCTTTTTTTTCATTAATTCCCTTGAAATTTTTAACCTCTTGTTCTCCCAGATAAACTTTGCTACTATTTTTTCTAGCTCTGTGAAGTAATTTCATGGTAGTTTGATTTGTATGGCACTGAATAAGTAGATTAATTTAGGTAGAATTGTCATTTTTATTATATTAGGTCAGCTTTCCTGTGAGCATTTGAAATTCTTCCAATTGTTTAAAAGATCTATTAGATCTAACTTTATTTGTATGAAAAGTGTTTTGTAATTGTATTCATGTAGTTCCTGTCTTTGCCTTGGCAGGCAGACTCCCAAATATTTTATATTATCTACTGGCTTCAAGTTTCTAAAGGTTTTTATCATTGTGGAGGAGTATGTGTTTCTATATAATCAACAGGTCCATAAACAGTTTTTTTCCTTTTAAAAGGCTTCCTAAGTGGTAAATTGCTTGTATGAAAGGGAAGAGATTATTGTCTGCTAATGCCTAGACAAAGGCAAATATCTAAAATGAAAATCTCAGTGTCAATTAACAAGGGTTAAAAATTCTGTACACTTCCTCCCTTCAACAATGAATATTTGCATAGAACTTTACAATTATAAAATGTATTCCTCAGGAATTTGTGACCAAAGAAGAACTGGAGATCATTATTGATCATAAAATAGAAACTTTTGATTATGTCAAGTTAAAAAGGTTTTGTACAGACAAAACTAATGCAGATAAGATTATAAGAAAAGCAAGAAACTGGAAAAAATTTTTACAGTCAAAGATTCTGATGAAAGCCTCATTTCCAAAATATATAGAGAACTGACTCTAATTTATAACAAATTAAGCCATTCTCCAATTGATAAATGGTCAAAGGATATGAACTGACAATTCTCAGATGATGAAATTGAAACTATATCCACTCATATGAAAGAGTGTTCCAAATCACTACTGATCAGAGAAATGCAAATTAATGAGGTACCATTACACACCTGTCAGATTGGCTAAGATGACAGGAAAAGATAATGACAAATGTTGGAGGGAATGTGGGAAAATTGGGACACTGATACATTGTTGGTAGAATTGTGAATGAATCCAACCATTCTAGTGAGCAATTTGGAACTATGCTCAAAAAGTTATCAATCTGCATATCCTTTAATCCAGCAGTTTACTGGGCATATATTCCAAAGAGATCTTAAAGAAGGGAAAGGGACCCATATGTGTAAAAATGTTTGTGGGCGAACTTTATGTAGTGGCTAGAAATTAGAAATTGAATGGATGCCCATCAATTGGAGAATAGCTGAATAAATTGTGGCATATAAATGTTATGGAATATTATTTTTCTAAGAAACAATTAGTAGGATCATTTTAGAGAGGCCTAGAGAGACTTACATGAACTGATGCTAAGTGAAATGAGCAAAATCAACAAGAACACTTCAACAACAAATGAGAATCAATTCTGATGGGTATGGCTCTCTTCAACAATGAGAGGATACAAATCAGTTCTAATTGTTCAGCAATGAAAAGAACCAGCTACACCCAGCTGGGAAATGAGTGTGGACCTCAATGTAGCATTTCCACTCTTTCTGTGATTGTCTGCTTGCATTCTTGTTTTCCTTCTCAGGTTATTTTTACCTTCTTTCTAAATATGATTTTTCTTGTGCAGCAAGATAACTGTATAAACATATATACATAGATTGGATTTAACATGTACTTTAACGTATTTAATATGTATGGGACTGCCTGCCATTTAGGGAAGAGGGTGGGGGGTAAGGAAGGGAAAAGTTGAAACAGAAGGTTTTGCAAGGATCAAAGTTGAAAAATGACTCATACATATGTTTTGTAAATAAAAGGCTATAATAATAAAAATGTTTTCCTCAAAATGACCTTGGAATGTAATAATTATGAATATTATCAGTGCAACTTTGCAGATAAAGGAACCAAAGATCAGAGAAGTTGAGCGATGTTTTGGAAGTTGCATAATAATAACAACAAAAACAACAACAACTAGCATTTAGGTAATCTTATAATTATAATTTTACAGATGAGAAAACTATAGCTGTGAATTATTAAATGTCTTCCCAAGGATCCCTTAGCTATCAGGTCTTGCTAACAAACCCCAATTTCTTCACACAGTCCAGTACACTACTTAGCAAATGTTAATAACAAATGTCATAATGAGTAGCTAAATTCAAATTACCCTGTCCCAAGTCCACCACTATTTCAATTATCATATGCTACCCTTGCTAGGTGCCTTGTAATCAATAATACAAACCTTTGTTTAATTTTAAGTAGTGACACAATTGGCAGTGGTTTGAGGCTAAGTAGACATTAGTGGGGAAGAAATTTTTTAGGCAAAAAAAACCCTTGGTAGCTATTCAGATCATGCTGTGTGTGCCAATTACTCTGCCTAGGAATGGGGCCAGTCTTGAATAGACAAATACAAATGAAATTCAGCAGTGAAAAAAAATGGATATTGGACTCTAGAAGATCAAGCAGCAATTTTAAAACTACCATAAGAATCCTGAGGAAGGAGCAAGATGTTTTGGGATTTAGAGTTGGTAAAAAAAAAAAAAAAAAAAAAAAAAAAAAAAAAAAAACCTAAGCATCATCTAAAAAACCTAAGCATCCTTTTTCAGATCTCAAGACTGAGGAAATTTATTTAACCAAGTATTAAGCAATTAATACTAATCCAGGTCACTCAAGTTGAAGAAATAGTTAACAAAATGAATCTACTCATTTGAAATAGTTCTTGATACTCTATGATACTCTATATCCCTTACTTCTAACTCCTTTGTGATTTACTTATTTGATCTCCACAACCCTTTTGCAGTAGATGCTAGTATTACACCTATTTTAAAATTGAGAACACTGAGGCAAACAGAATTTCAGTGACTTTCCCAGAGTAACAAAGGCAGTAGTTATAGAAGGCTAAATTTGATCTCAAGTCTTTCTAACTCCAGGAGCAGCACTCTATGAATTGCAATACTTAATTTCTGAGATTCAGAATCAGAGGTGATTGCCATCTGCATTTTTTCCTATTTGATTTTGTTTAGGTTTTCACTCCTACCCTATATATTCATTGGATTTAGTCTTATAAAGAACCAAGATGAGATTGGTCAGAGTGAAAATAGACACATTTCTTATTGTCTAACTAACCCTACCTTTGAAAATTCATTTGCTTTCTCTCAAAAGTATAAGAAATGAAAGTTTCTGGGATTTTTTAAAAAATTCAACCCACATAGATGCAAGACAAAATAAGAATAATTTGATCACAGCATGGAGTAGAATAAAGAATATCAACCATAAAATCAAAACACCTGTATTCAAATTTCATCTTTCTGATTATAGACTGTATGTGTGAGACTTTGAGGAAGCCATGACTTTCCTGAGTCTGTTTCCTCATTTTTACAATGGATATTATAATGAAAAAGAAGATGAAGAGAAGGAGGAAAGAGAAGGGAGAGATTATAATCTATTATAATAAAAATATGGCAATCTCTATTTCTGTCAGGATTAAGAGAGATAATATATGGAAAAATACTTTCTGAAATATGGGACTATGTAAAGTATCCAAATATGATATTCTGTTGAAATGACAAAAAGTTTGCTCAAGTAATATCATGAAGTCAGAAATGATAAATATCAGTGAACAAGCATCTATGTTATATGTATTCATACATGTATGTGTTACATATGTCCTTTTTGATAGTATCAAGGTGTTCAAAAATCCTGAACTGAGACATTTCTATAGAACTATCGAACTACTATAGTAGAGTTCTATCTATATCCTAGTTCTTGTGATAATATATGGATAGTATGTTGATAGCTCAGAGCCCTTTCAACATCACTTCCTTAAAGACCTACGTTCTAGTCACTCTTTGGGTAAGCATCTTTACAAAACCAATGTATCTTTTTTAACCAAACTAGAGTATGCATTAATTTAAACAATTACAAAATGAAACAAAATAGCAAGCTAAATAACAAGAAAAATATTCCCCATATACACTACCCACACACACATATATATAAAGAGGCCCACTATTACACAAATGGTGGGAGGAAATACAACTAGTGGGAGAGAGAGGACTCAGAGCCTAGAAATCTCAGAAACCTTCATTTTCTCAACATATATTTTAGTTTCTTTGTCCTATAGTTGATTATTTCAAGTTATTAATGAAGAAAAAGAAGGAGACAGATGTCGAGATGGCGGCGTGGAGGCAGACAGCTGCTTGAGCTCCTCGTTTTCTCTCAGAACTTACTTCATGACAAGCCTCTGACTTAATGCTTGACCCAGAAAGAAATCCACAAATTATCACCAAGAGAAGACATCCTTGAAAGTCGCCAGAAAAGGTCTGTGTTTGTTCGGGGGAGGGTCAATCAGACTGGGCGCAGACTGAGGGCAGACAGCCAGAGCAAGACAGGCAGCTCACACAGCTCAGACCGGAGGGGGAGGGGTGTGATCTCTGTCGTTTTTGTGAAAGGGCTTTTGCCTCAGTGTGGATGCTCCGTCTTGGCAGCAAGCCAGGAGCGGTGGAGAGGGTGTAAACACTGGAGGTGAAGATTAAAACCCCAGAAAGCCAGTGTCTCTCAGAGCCCGGCCACCCCCAACCCCCAACTGGACTGACTCGGTGCATTCTCGGAGCCTCAGAGCACAGACTCAGTACAGTCATTGCTGATCTGTTAGTGGCTCTCTGCTGCCCTACCCCCAGTCTGTAGAGGAAGCCCAATAATACCATCTAGCCCTATCCCCCGCAAAACAGACCAATTGTTTCTCTTGTCAGTTTGTTTTCTTTGATTCCTACTCTGACAAAATGAACAAAAAATTCAAAAGGGCTCTAACCATTGACAGCTTCTGTGTGGAGAGGGAGCAGACTTCAAATGCTGAGGAGACTAGGAACAGACTGTCCCCAGATGTATCCCCTGGGAGGGATATAAGCTGCTCCTCAATACAAAAGAACCTCATAGAGGAAATCAAAAAGGCTCTCACAAGAGAGCTGGAAGAGAAATGGGAAAAGGAAAGGGAAGCTTGGCAAGAGAGCCTGGAGAAGTCATCCCATGCATTCAAAGACAGAATGGATAAAGAAATCAAATCATTGAGAAACAAGATTAATGAGCTGGAAAAGGTAAACAACTCCAAGGAAAACAGGATTAGAGAGCTGGAAAAAGAAATCAGCTCTCTAAAAAATACAATGGAAAAAAATTCCATAGAAGATAAAAACTCAATTGGACAATTACAAAGAGATATAAAAAAAGTGAGTGAAGAAAATACATCATTGAAAATTAGACTGGAACAAGTAGAAATGAATGACTCAAGGAGAAACCAAGAGGGAGTCAAGCAAAACCAGAGAAATGAGACAATTGAAAAGACTGTCAAGTACCTTACCAGAAAGACAACAGACCTGGAAAACAGATCCAGGAGAGACAATTTGAGAATAATCGGACTCCCTGAAAAATGGGAGGAAAAAAAGAGCTTGGACACCATTTTCGAGGAAATTATCAAAGAGAACTGCCCAGACGTTTTGGAAACAGAGGGTAAAATAGACATTGAGAAAATTCATCGATCACCTACTGAAAGGGACCCTAAAATCAAAACGCCAAGAAATATAGTGGCCAAGTTCAAGAACCATCAGACAAAGGAAAAGATATTGGAAGCTGCTAGAAAAAAACAATTCAGATATAGAGGATCCACAATAAGGATAACACAGGATCTAGCAGCGTCCACATTAAAAGAACGCAGGGCCTGGAACATGATATTCCGAAAGGCTAAGGAACTTGGTATGCAGCCAAGAGTGACTTACCCAGCAAGAATGAGCATCATTTTCCAGGGAAGAAGATGGACATTTAACGAAATAAATGAATTTCATCTATTTTTGATGAAAAAACCAGACCTACATAAAAGGTTTGATCTTCAAATACAGAACTCAAGAGACTTCTAAAAAAGGTAAAAAGAAATCTTGAGAACTATACTTCTGTCAAAAAAATATGTAAAGAACATATGTACAATTTGTCTTAGAAACTAGAGGTGGAAAGGAGATTATATCATAAAAAAGTATAAAGTGGTGGTACTACATCTCATGAAGAGGCAAAGGTAACCTATTATATCTGAGAGAAAGAAAGGAGGGAGATGAACATAGCGTGTATCAATAGACATATTCGATTTATGGTGAAACTTCTTCCACTTCATTGAAAAGTGAAAGGGAAGGAGTAAGCTAAGGGGAAGGGAAAACAGTAATTTCGAGGAAAAGGGATAAAATAAGGGGAGGATCTTTAAGGTGGGGGAGGGATCCTAAAAAGGGAGGGCTGTGAAAAGCAAGTGGTGTTTACCAGTTTAATACTGGATAGGAGGGTAAAAGGGAAGGAAAGGGGAAAAGCATAAGCAGGGGTTAATAGGATGGCAAGCAATATAGAATTAGTCCTTCTAACCATAAATGTGAATGGGGCAAACTGCCTCATAAAGAGGAAGCAGTTAGCAGACTGGATTAAAAGTCAGAATCCTACTATATGTTGTTTACAGGAAACACACCTGAAACAGGATGAGACATTCAAACTAAAAGTAAAAGGGTGGAGCAGAATCTATTATGCTTCAGGCAAAACCAAAAAAGCAGGAGTAGCCATCCTCATCTCAGATCAAGCAAAAACAAAAATTGATCTAATTAAAAGAGATAAGGAAGGGCATTATATCCTGCTAAAGGGAAGCATCAATAGTGAAGCCGTATCAATATTAAACATGTATGCACCAAGTGGTGCAGCATCTAAATTCTTAAAAGAGAAATTAAGAGAGCTGCAAGAGGAAATAGATAGCAAAACTATAATAGCGGGAGATCTCAACCTTGCACTATCAGAATTAGATAAATCAAACCACAAAATAAATAAGAAAGAAGTCAAAGAGGTAAATAGAATACTAGAAAAGTTTGATATGATAGATCTTTGGCGAAAGCTAAATGGAGACAGAAAGGAATATACTTTCTTCTCAGCAGTTCATGGAACCTATACAAAAATTGATCCTATACTAGGGCATAAAAACCTCAAAATCAAATGCAGTAAGGCAGAAATAGTAAATGCATCCTTTTCAGACCATAATGCAATCAAAATAACATTTAATAAAAAGCCAGGGGAAAATAGACCAAAAAATAATTGGAAACTAAATAATATTATACTAAAGAATGATTGGGTAAAACAGCAAATCATAGACATAATTAATAACTTCACCCAAGAAAATGACAATAATGAGACATCATACCAAAATGTGTGGGATACAGCCAAAGCAGTAATTAGGGGAAGTTTTATATCTCTACAGGCCTACTTGCATAAAATAGAGAAAGAGAGGGCCAACGAATTGGGTTTACAACTAAAATTGCTAGAAAAGGAACAAATTAAAAACCCCCAGACAAACACAAAACTTGAAATTCAAAAAATAAAAGGTGAGATTAATAAAATTGAAAGTAAAAAAACTATTGAATTAATTAATAAAACTAAGAGTTGGTTTTATGAAAAAACCAACAAAATAGACAAACCCTTAGTAAACCTGATTAAAAAAAGGAAAGAGAAAAAGCAAATTGATAGTCTTGAAAATGAAAAGGGTGAACTCACCACTAATGAAGAGGAAATTAGAACAATAGTTAGGAGCTACTTTGCTCAACTTTATGCCGATAAATTTGATAACTTAAATGAAATGGAAGAATACCTTCAAAAATATAGCTTGCCCAGATTAACAGAGGAAGAAGTAAGTAGTCTAAATAGTCCCATCTCAGAAAAAGAAATAGACCAAGCTATTAACCAACTTCCTAAGAAAAAGTCCCCAGGACCAGATGGATTTACAGGTGAATTCTACCAAACATTTAAAGAACAACTAACTCCAATGCTATGTAAACTATTTGAAAAAATAGGGATTGAAGGAGTCCTACCAAATTCCTTCTATGACACAGACATGGTACTGATACTTAAACCAGGTAGATCGAAAACTGAGAAAGAAAACTATAGACCAATTTCCTTAATGAATATTGATGCTAAAATCTTAAATAAGATATTAGCAAATAGACTTCAGAAAATCATCCCCAGAATAATACACTATGACCAAGTGGGATTTATACCAGAAATGCAGGGCTGGTTTAATATTAGGAAAACTATTAATATAATTGACCATATTAATAATCAAATTAATAAAAACCATATGATCATCTCAATAGATGCAGAAAAGGCATTTGATAAAATCCAACATCCATTCCTACTAAAAACGCTTGAGAGTATAGGAATAAATGGACTATTCCTTAAAATAATAAGGAGCATATATTTAAAACCTTCAGTAAACATCATATGTAATGGTGATAAACTAGAACCTTTCCCTGTTAGATCAGGAGTGAAACAAGGTTGCCCACTATCACCATTACTATTCAATATAGTACTAGAAACTCTAGCCTTGGCAATAAGAGCCGAGAAAGAGATCCAAGGAATTAGAGTAGGAAATGAAGAAATCAAATTGTCACTTTTCGCAGATGACATGATGGTATACTTAGAGAACCCCAAAGACTCTGCTAAAAAGCTATTAGAAATAATTCAGAATTTTAGCAAAGTCGCAGGATACAAAATAAATCCACATAAATCCTCAGGATTTTTATACATTACCAACACAATCCAACAGCAAGAGATACAAAGAGAAATTCCATTCAAAATAACAGTCGATAGTATCAAATATTTGGGAATATGTCTACCAGAGGAGAGTCGGGAATTGTATGAGCAAGGTTGCAGGGCACTTGCCACAAAGATAGGGTCGGATTTGGATGGTTGGAAGGACATTCAATGTTCTTGGATAGGCCGAGCGAATATAGTGGGGATGACAATACTCCCCAAACTAATCTGTTTATTTGGTGCTGTGCCAATCAGACTCCCGAGAAACTGTTTTAATGACCTAGAAAAAATAACAACGGGGTTCATGTAGAGGAATAGAAGGTCGAGAATTGCAAGGGAACTAGTGGAAGGGAGGTCAGAGGGGGGTGGTCTAGGTGTGCCTGATTTAAAGCTGTATTGTGGAGCAACAGTCACCAAAACCATTTGGTGTTGGCTAGGAGATGGACTAGTTGATCAGTGGCATGGGTTGGGTTCACAGGACAGGATAGTGAATGGAAGTGGCAGTCTAGTCTTTGACAAGCCCAGGGATCCCAGGTTTTGGGATGGGAATTCATTGTTTGACGGGGACTGCTGGGAAAACTGGAAATTAGTGTGGCAGAAACTGGGCATGGACCCACATTTGGCACCACGTACTAAGATTGGATCAAAATGGGTCCAGGATTTAGGCATAAAGAACGAAATCATAAATAAATTGGAGGAACATGGGATGGTTTACCTCTCAGACTTGTGGAGGAGGAAGGAGTTTGTGTCCAAGGGAGAACTAGAGACCATTATTGATCACAAAATAGAAAATTTTGATTACACCAAATTAAAAAGTTTCTGCACAAACAAAACTAATGCAAACAAGATTAGAAGGGAAGTAACAAATTGGGAAAAAATTTTTACAGTTAAAGGTTCTGATAAAGGCCTCATCTCCAAAATATACAGAGAATTGACTTTAATCTATAAGAAATCAAGCCATTCTCCAATTGATAAATGGTCAAAGGATATGAACAGACAATTTTCAGATGATGAAATTAAAACTATTTCCACTCATATGAAAGAGTGTTCCAAATCACTATTGATCAGAGAAATGCAAATTAAGACAACTCTGAGGTATCATTACACACCTGTCAGATTGGCTAACATGACAGGAACAAATAACGATGAATGTTGGAGGGGCTGTGGGAAAACTGGGACACTGATGCATTGTTGGTGGAGTTGTGAAAGAATCCAACCATTCTGGAGAGCAATCTGGAATTATGCCCAAAAAGTTATCAAAATGTGCATACCCTTTGACCCAGCCATACTACTACTGGGCTTATACCCCAAGGAACTACTAGAGAAGGGAAAGGGTCCTGTATGTGCCAAAATGTTTGTGGCAGCCCTTTTCATAGTGGCTAGAAGCTGGAAGATGAATGGATGTCCATCAATTGGAGAATGGTTGGGTAAACTATGGTATATGAATGTTATGGAATATTATTGTTCTATAAGAAATGACCAACAGGAGAAATATAGAGAGGCTTGGAGAGACTTACATCAACTGATGCTGAGTGAAACGAGCAGAACCAGAAGATCATTATACACTTCAACAATGATACTGTACGAGGATGTATGCTGATGGAAGTGGATTTCTTCAACATAGAGAAGAGCTAATCCAATTCCAATTGATTAATGATGGAAAGAACCAGCTACATCCAGAAAAGGAACAATGGGAAATGAATGTAAACTGTTATTTTTACCTTCTGAATCCAATTCTTCCTGTGCAACAAAAAATTCGGTTCTACACACATATATTGTATCTAAATTATACTGTAATATATTTAACATATATAAGACTGCTTGCCATCTGGGGGAGGGGTTTGGGGGAGGAAGGGAAAAAATCTGAATAGAAGTAAGTGCAAGGGATAATGTTGTAAAAAATTACCCATGCATATGTACTGTCAAAAAATGTTATAATTATAAAATAAAATAAAAATAAATAAAAAAAAAAAAAAAAAGAAAAAGAAGGAAAAGATTGCTAGGTGCTGCCTTTGGTATCTGTACAGAGAACATAAAACAGCTTGAACAGACACAACTAGTCATGCCTTTCACTGCTGTAATAGGATAGAAAAGAAGTAGAGTGGGAAATATTCGAGCATGTGTGGCAACAACTCAAGTACAACCCAGGAACAAATGCCCCTAATTTTTTTCCTATCATAACTAATTAGAAGCAGATTTGTATGAAAGAATCTTAGATCCTTTAGACAATCTATCATGAGTAGGTGAAATATTTATGACAAAGAACAATTTAGGGTCACAGAAAAAAGGTGAGCTCCAGAATTTATAGCAGTCATAAGACTATAACCCCATTAGTCCTTTTTAAGTCTATATTTTTCCTTGGGTTTTCTTTCTATGGGATTTGAAAACAAAGGATTTAATCCTTTCTTCTAAGAAAACAAGAATCTGGTTGGGCCCAATTCTAAAAATAAAAGGAGAGATCAATAAAATTGAAAGTAAATAACTATTGAATTAATTAATAAAAATAACAGTTGGTTCTATGAAAAAACTAACAAAATAGACAAACCCTTAGTAAATCTGATTTAAAAAAGGAAAGAGGAAAATCAAATTGTTAGTCTTAAAAATGAAAAGGGAGAACTCGCCACTAATGAAGAAGAAGTTATAGCAATAATTAGGAGTTGTTTTACTCAACTTTAGCCAATAAATTCGATAACTTAAATGAAATATAGCTTGCCCAGATTAACAGAAGAAGTAAATAGACTAAACATTCCCATTTTAGAAAAAGAAATAGAATAAGCTATTAACCAGCTCCCTAAGAAAAAATCCCCAAGACCAGATGGATTTACACATGAATTCTACCAAACATTTAAAGAACAATTAACTCTAAAGCTATATAAACTATTTGAAAAAATAGGAATTGAAGGCGTCCTACCAAATTCCTTTTATGGCACAGACATGGTACTGATACCTAAACCAGATAGGTTGAAAACAGAGAAAAAAATTATAGACCAATCTCCCTAATGAATATTGATGCTAAAATCTTAAATAAAATATTAGCAAAAAGATTACAGAAAATCATCCCCAGGATAATACTCTATGACCAAGTGGGATTTATACCAGGAATGCAGGGCTGGTTCAAAATTAGGAAAACTATTAGCATAATTTACATCAATAACCAAATTAACAAAAAACATGTGATCATCTCAATAGATGCATAAAAAGTTTTTGATAAAATCAAACATCTATTCCTAATTAAAACCCTTGGGAGGATAGGAATAAATGGACTTTTCCTTAAAATAGTCAGAAGCATATATTTAAAACCGTCAGTAGGCATCATATGTAATGGGGAAAAACTGGAACCTTTCCCAGTAAGATCAGGAGTAAAACAAGGTTGCCCACAATCACCATTATTGTTCAATATTGTATTAGATATGCTAGCCTTGGCAATAAGAATCAAGAACGAGATTAAAGGAATTAGAGTAGGTAATGAGGAAACCAAACTAACACTTTTTGCACATGATATGATGATATAGTTAGAGAAGCCCAGAAATTCTACAAAAAAGCTATTGGAAATAATTCATAACTTTAGCAAAGTTTTAGGATACAAAATAAATCCACATAAATCCTCAGCATTTTTTATACATCATTAACAAAATTCAACAGCAAGAGATACAAAGAGAAATTCCATTCAAAATAACTGTCAATAGCATAAAACATTTGGGAATCTATCTACCAAAGGAAAGTCAGGAATTATATGAGCAAATTACAAAACACTTTCCACACAAATAAAGTCACATTTAAATAATTGGAAAAATATTAAGTAGTCTTGGATAGGCTGAGCGAATATAATAAAGATGACAATATTCCCTAAACCAATCTATTTATTTAGTGCTATACCAATCAAACTCCCAAGAAACTATTTTAATGACCTAGAAAAAAATAACAACAAAATTCATATGGAAGAACAAAAGGTCAAGAATGTCAAGAGAATTAATGAAAAAAAAAAATCAAATGAAGATGGCCTAGCTGTACCTGATCTAAAACTATATTATAAAGCAACACTCATCAAAATCATTTGGTATTGGCTAAGAAATAGATTAGTTGATCAGTGGAACAGGTTAGATTCACAAGACAAAATAGTCAATAACTATAGCAATCTAGTGTTTTATAAACCCTAAGATCCCAACTTTGGGAATAAGAATTTATTTTTTGACAAAAACTCCTGGAAAAACTGGAAATTAGTATGGCAGAAATTAGGTATGCACCCACACTTAACACCATATACCAAGATAAGATCAAAATGGGTCCATGATTTAGGCATAAAGAACGAAATCATAAATAAAGTAGAGGAACATAGAATAGTTTACCTGTCAGACTTGTGGAGGAGGAAGGAATTTGTGACCAAAGAAGAACGAGAGATCATTATTTATCACAAAATAGGAAAATTTTATTACATCAAATTAAAAAGCCTTTGTACAAACAAAGCTAATGCAAACAAAATTAGAAGGGAAACGACAAACTGGGAAAATATTTTTTACATTTATAGGTTCTGATAAAGGCTCCATTTCCAAAATATATAGAGAATTGACTCTAATCTATAAGAAATCAAGACATTCTCCAATTGATAAATGGTCAAAGGATATGAACAGACAATTTTCAGATAATGAAATTGAAACTATCTCCACTCATAAGAAAGAGTGTTCCAAATCACTGTTGATCAGAGAAATGCAAATTAAGACAATTCTGAGATACCGCTACACACCTGTCAGATTGGCTAAGATGACAAGAAAAAATAATGATGAATGTTGCAGGGGATGTGGGAAGACTGGGACATTTATGCATTGCTAGTAGAGTTGTGAACAAATCCAACCATTCTGGAGAGCAATCTGGAATTATGCCCAAAAAGTTATCAAACTGTGCATACCCTTTGATCCAGCATTGCTACTACTGGGCTTATATCCCAAAGAAATACTAAAGAAGGGAAAGGGACCTATGTGTGCCAAAATGTTTGTGGCAGCCCTTTTTGTTGTGGCTAGAAACTGGAAAATGAATGGATGCCCATCAATTGGAGAATGGTTGGGTAAATTGTGGTATATGAATGTTATGGAATATTATTGTGCTATAAGAAATGACCAGCAGGATGAATACAGAGAGGCTTGGAGAAACTTACATGAATTTATGCTGCGTGAAATGAGCAGAACCAGGAGATCACTATACACTTCAACAACAATACTGTATGAGGATATATTCTGATAGAAATGGATATCTTCGACAAAGAGAAGATCTAATTCAGTTCCAATTGATCAATGATGGACAGAAGCAGCTACACCCAGAGAAGAAACACTGGGAAATGACTATAAGCTATTTGCATTTTTGTTTTTCTTCCCAGGTTATTTTTACATTGTGAATCCAATTCTTCCTGTGCAACAAGAGAACTGTTTGGTTCTGCACACATATATTATATCTAGGATATACTATAACATACTTAACATGTATAAGGCTGCTTGCCATTTAGGGAAGGGGGCGGAGGCAGGGAAGGGAAAAGTCGGAACAGAAGTGAGTGCAAGGAATAATGTTGTAAAAAAATTACCCAGGCATATGTTCTGTCAATAAAAATTATAATAAAAAAAATTAAATGCTTATTTCAAGTGGATGATACAACCTTAAGTTAGACAGATTTGGTTGTTGTTGTTGTTTTTGCTTTTTAATAAGGAAAGCATTTGATTCTTCAATATTCTGAGGCAGAATAATCCATTTTGTTGCCAATTGTTTTTTTTTATATATTTATTCAACATAGTTTATAAAAAGAAGCAGACAATTGTGAGTGGTCTAATGAAACCTTCTTACTCTGGCAAATCATTGTGTTGATAAAAATGTCTGCAATGAAAAACCACAATAAATGGAAAACAAATGCCTTGAGAATTTGATTATTGACATAATGCAGTGTTTATAAAACAGGTAAAGAAGAAAATGGCATGAAAATTCAATCAAAATAATTAGAGTAGAACTATTTTCAAATGGCATTAATTTAAGAGCAGTTTTGATAACATTATTGCCCAAAGCTTAAAAAGTAGTTTTATTTTTGTGATTGATATATCATTTCCTTATTTTGATGATCATAAAACAAAATGGGTAAATATAAGTGCTATGTTAATATATATATATATAAAACTAATCACCTGTAAATTAAAAAGGCATATTTCAGTATATTTGAAAAGCATTTTTATCAGACAGTTGCTGTTTATTTCAACATTCAATAATCCTTTATTTTTTTTCTCAGCAAATGCCTCTTCTCTCTCCTTCTCTTTCTCTCTCATAACATTTTATAAGATGTGCTGTACCCATCAGATTGGAAATTAATAGACTATTAGCAAAATAGTGATTAAGCTACTTTCTGAGATAATTATTCACAAATGATTAATTGGCTCCTTCAGTCAGTCATGTTGATAAAAATTAATAGAGTAAATTGTTTCTTTAATTTATAGATCACTTTTCACCTTTCAAGATCCCCAAGTGTTTTCCAATATTAGAGTTGAATCATAAACCATCCTGCATTGACATTTTACCCACCATTGTAATTTTGTCACTCAGAAACAGAATCTGACAGCTGTTTAACAATTTTCTGACCCATTACTCAACAGCTTTCTGGAGAAAGTCAAAGAAAATATCCATTAGAATTTCTAGGATTTATTCAGGATAGAAGAATGACATTTCAGAATCAAGACATCAAGATGAATTCTATTTTCAGGAAAAACAGGATATACTCATTAGTCACTTTGATAAAATAGAGTCACAAAAAAGCAAAAGAAGCCACTTATGTAAAAGTACAGAGTTCCATTCCATCAAATGGATTTGATGAAAATCATAAACATGAGAGTAATCATGGTGTGAAGAATATTGTGATTGACTTAGAGGCAGGAGCTCCAGGTTCAATTTTTTTCCCCTGAAATACTTATAAGATATATGGATGGTCCTTTCAGAATCTTGGTTGCATTGTCCATA
Organism: Sminthopsis crassicaudata; assembly: GCF_048593235.1. NCBI lineage: Eukaryota > Metazoa > Chordata > Mammalia > Dasyuromorphia > Dasyuridae > Sminthopsis > Sminthopsis crassicaudata. The sequence goes on along the minus strand of NC_133620.1, from coordinate 212,722,264 downwards.
AAATGCAGATGATAATAACTCATATTTTATATAATGCAGTATTATTCATAATGAACTTTACATATTTTTTAATTTTATATTAACTACTACTTATGAAATAAATGGTATAACTACCCCATTTTACAAATGAAATAAATATTCATATAAATTAAATAACTCTTCCACTTAACTAGAAAATAAATATCTAAAGTATGATGTAAATCCATCTTTTTTCTCTTATACACCTCCCAGCACTGTCAAGACAAAAATGTGTCATAGGTTTTAAAACAGAAGTACTAGAAAGAATTATTTTATCATCTTCCCCAATGAATTCCATATATATTATTAGAAGCCTGACTTACCTCTATTATCTTTGTAAAATGAAAATTAAGTAGAAATTGAACAAAATACGTGCTTACTACCCAAACAGTTTCTTCTTTCCTTATTTACTTATTCTTCACCATCATGAGAAAGGGCGGAAATATGGTTTGAGGGAAAATTTCTGATAAAAATTAAGAATCAGAACTGGAACTTTCAGATTTTTCCTCTAATAAATATAGAAAATATTCTTTTTGATAGAGGTAATGTTATTAAAGATAGTATGGCATAATAAACCAAAGGACCAGTTGGTATCAGAAAGATCTATACTTTCTTTGTCCTTAATAAATACTATTTGGGTAACCATGGACAAGTTATTTATTTCTAAGTACCCTTAACAGTTCGCATATGTATTTCTATATTCAAAGCTATCCATGAAGAAGAAGAAATCTTAAGATCAAACATATGTGTGAGTATGTGTGTGTGTGTGTGTTTGTGTGTGTGTGTGTGTGTGTGTGTGTGTGTGTGTGTGTGCATGGAGGACAATCTTCAAGAACTATACAAAAGGATGATCATTTGTTAAAAGTTGAAAGCTAATGTATAGGATTGGAAAGAAAAATTAGGGACTTGTCCCATCTGTCTCAATGTATTTTCACATTTGTCATCATTGAAATAAAAAAGAATTGGTAAAAATATACTCTAGAATATGATTCTAGGAATTTATCCTTGGACCTACAATAAGTAACAAGTAACAAGTCCAAGTTAAGATAAGGACAGAGGATAATATTTTCGTCCCAGGGTTGGCTAGCCCAAAGATGTGCTCCAGCTTTAAATTACAAAAATTATAAAATCCATATTGATAAAATTAATTACCCAACATATATATTAATTCAAAGAGAAAATATCACAAGCTTAAATATGAAGGAAAAAATAATAGGTATCTTCTGACTAATTTGAACTATTTTTCACCACTACTGTACTTAACAAATTTCATATTCATGCAGTTTCCAGGCAATAAAAATTAGTTATCACTCTGATCTAAGAACTCATAAGGTTTCTTTTACTACTTTACTTTCCTAAAGATAGACATTACAATCCTCACTTCTCTGAAGTCAAAGAAAAATAATTGTTAATTGATTCTTGCTGCTATGTCTAAATGATTTACCTGTATTTTCATTGAGGTATTCTGTCAGTTCTTTTTTTGTGGGTTTTTCTAAAGAATGTTTTTATGCTCTGGGGAACTTGGGTTTTAAAAATACTACTTTAGACTTTTCCCTGCTGTTTCTATAGGTATCTAAACTGAAAAAGGATGAAAAGTCTACTGGTTAGTAATGCTTGTTCATTTCCTTGAAATTTCAGTGAACCTTAATGTCAAAACAAGATATGGTTACCAAGGTAACAGCTTTTTGTATCACTACCCTAATTTCCTCTTGTTGCTCCATTAAACACTCTGCTTGGGGTCCTTTCTCCTACTTTTTTCATAAATGTTTAGTTACTATACAATAACCTCCTTTCTTCTGTTATTTCTGCATTCCTATCTGACTCAAGAAATAACTCTTAAAGGGGAAAATAGAAAGTGTTAAATGTAACTCAACTGTACAAAACACAAAATATTTTTGAAAACTTTACAAACACATATAAAATAATTCTTTCAAGGTATATTAATATTTGGCTTCTATCAAGGATTCTTAATTTGGTATCTGATATGATCTGAGGAACATGTATATAAGCATTGTCCTTTGTTCTCAAAAAGGGTCAAAATAAATTCTCAATGTTACTGTTAAGTTGTAGAGTGTCCAACTGTGATTAATAAGCCCAATACAAACTCAGAATATTCCACCACAGATCAGGCATAAATAGTTCCTATGAACATTTAGGTGGGTTTTTATATATGTAAATTTCACATCTCTTTTGAGCAACTTATTTCTGTTTTGCTCAAAGAACACAGCACCTTTTCTGATGAGGGCACGACATGCTGGGCAATCCTGTGCCAGTGTTTCCCATGTCATTCAATCAATTCCAAATTTTAGGTGAATAAAAGTTTGGTATTTGAATATAAGTTTAGCCATTCCAACATGGCCAACCCATTGGATTTTCCCTCTTTATGGTAGAATTTAATTAGCTTGTCAGTTTAGTTCAAGAAAGGCCCTTAGTTTCTGTATATGATCCTGCCAAATGATCTTCAGAATCTTTCTAAGGCAATTCAAATGGAAACTATTCAATTTCCTAACATGATGCTGTTTTACTATACAGTTTTCACAGGCATACAAAATGAGAGCAACATAATGGTCATTTAGGCATTCAGTATGTTAATCCTTCTAATACCTAGTCTCTCCTGTCCTTTGAAGCCTTCCAAACAGGGAGTCTGTTTACTCTGGCAATGTGTGAGTCAATGTCATTATCAATGAGTCCATCCCTAGAAAGTAAACTGTCAAGGTAAGTGAACTTAAACATAGTATTCAAAACATATCCATTTGCCATAACTTAAGTTTCCATATATGAATAGTATAGTGTTGGTTGGTTGATAACCTCTGTTTTCTTGGTGTGAGTTGTTAGATGAAAATTAAAACAAGCAACAGCGATTTGATCTCTACTTTGTTGTATCTCAGCTTCACAGGCTGGAATGAATACATAACCATCTGCAAACAAAGAATTATGTACCAAGATTCTCTCTATTTTGGTCTTGGCTTGTAGTCTTTTCAAATTGAAGGATTTACTATCAATACGTAGCTGACCTTAATGCCATGTTCATCCTTATTGAAAGCCTTTGAAAACATAGTTGAAAATACCGTGCTAAAAAGCATAGGAACAATCACAGCTTTGTTTTACTCTATTGGAGACTGGGAAAGAACAAGAACATCATCCATTACATTATCTTGAATCCAGACAGGTATGCTATATTGAAATTTACATACAAATTTACATACTGATGAGCTTCTCCAGACAACCAAATTTTGACATAATTTTCCATAAGCCCTCATGACTGACAATATTAAGGATTTCAGTCAATTCACTGTGTATAAATCTCCATCCTACTCTTAGCATTTCTCCTGCAGTTGCCAGGCAGCAAACACTATTATCTACCATTCCCCCACTTTCTAAAGCCATAGATGATCATCTTTCCAGGTGAAGGATAAGAGTATTAAAGAGAACATTGGCAAGAGTCTTGCCAGAAATGACTAAAATAGAGAGACTCCTCACCCCATACCTTTATAGAAATGGACAGTAGAGGCAGTCTTAAACTCCTGCAGGATAACCTTCTCTTGATATCTTAACCTAGAAACTTTCAATCAGTTTCTTTATGAGTAGTAGACCCCTCTACCTTGTAAAACTCAGCTCAAAAAGAATCAGTACCAAGTGCCTTGCAACAGGAAAAGAGCCTAATGGCATCTAAAACCTCTTCTTCAGTTGAGAGGGATTGACTTCAACTTGAAGTAAAGAGTCAGTGGCTAAATTGATTGTTAAGAGTCTATCGAGAACACTATGGAAGTTTTAGCCCTTCTCTTTTGGATCATATCCTTATCACTAATCAATGTATTTCCAGCATCACTGAGTAGTTGAAGTGCATTACATGTCTTTGGATTGTTACTCTCAACATAAGTCTGAATTTCAGCTTCCTTTTTTTATTGAATCAAGAATCCTGCATGTAAGTTTCATTTGTACTTTACTTTTGATCAAATTAAATGTTGTCTTCTTAGAGATAAACTATTTTGTTGATATACAAACCCTGTGGAATCCTTGTTTTTTTGTTTTTGTTTTTGTTTTTGTTTTTTTATTTAGCAGCTTCTGAATTTCATCATGATTTTCATCAAACCAATCTGGATGTTTGCATGTGTTCTGACCCAGATGAGAAAATGTAGCTCTACCCACCAAATTTCTGATATCTGCCCATTCCTTTTCTCCTCCACTATTGCCAGATGTGTGTTGGCTCAATTTTCCCTCCAAGTTTGCAACAAACTGTTCCCACTCATAAATCCTCTAATCTATTGACATTAATTCTTCTGGTAGTCATTTTGCCTTGAGACCACCATTTTGATGAATTTAAATATTTAGCTTGGAGAGGATGTCTTTGATCACTCCGACACTCATTTTATTAGTCTTTCTGTCTATGTCTTCTCCTTAGAATGACCCAATCTATTAAATGCTACTCTTTACTACAAAGTGCATCCATGAAGTTTTATTTCACTTCATATATTTAATTTATTTCATAAATGGAAAACAGTGATGCACAAGTCTTCAATAATAAGTAACCATTGTCTTGCTGTTTCCAACTCCATTCCTCCCAAGGACTCCCTGCCATGTCGGATAATCTGAGTCTACTCTATCATAAAAGTCACCCAGAATTATAAGCTTGTTCTCTTTTGGTACATTGATGATAATGGTTTCTAGGTCTTCACAAAAATTTTTATTTGACCTCATTATAGTGAGCATAGGTATTGTTGATAGTGATATGGCATTTTCCTGCAATTGACAATTGCATTGTAATGTGCTTGCCATTTACCTCTTTTGGTAGATATACAAGTTTGTTGACAAGACTAGGGGTAATTGCAAAAATCTATGCCAGCTTCATAGCATTCTCTTTCACTCCAACCACTTCAGAAAAAAAACAAAAAACAAAAAACTCCAAATCTAAGTTCATTAAATTGGCCTACATTTGTCAGTATTTTTTTTATTCAGGGGTGCTATTTAGATGTGATACTGTTTGTCTTTCAGGTCTACTGGATTTTGTGTTGTCTATTAGTATATAAATAACTATATTTCAATATGAAGCATTGCCTTTTTAATCTTATGTGCAATATTTTGTGCATTTAAAAACATTTTCAGAGAAAGGCTGCATAGACTTCACTAGACAGCCAAAGGAAGTTAAGAAACAGATGCAGAATTTAATTACAGGACCTCTGACTTCAAAAACATCATTTCTTATACTACCTACCTTTCCCACAGGTTTGTCTGATGAAGGAACTTTGTAAACCTTTAAATAATAATTCAATGTAAGCAACTACAGCAGTTCCTATTTGCTATTCTTTTGAATATTATTATACCTATTTCTTTTCTAAAAGATTATAAGGTAGTAAGTATTTATTTCTCATAATATCCTTTTTTTTTTATTCTTTCCTTCGTTATATGCTGAAAAGGAAAGTTTATATGAAAATGCCTCAAGGATGAATTATTTATCTCTTGAATCAGAGATCATCCAGTATGCCCTCAAAAAGTTTTATCTTCATTTAACATTACAGTAATAATAAAATGAGCTTTAAGAGTTGCCCTAAAGTAGTAAAATTCCAAATTAAATTGATTTTTAGAATCATTTTAAGCACGCTGAATTCTTTCCTGAATGCTATACTAATAAAGCCATAAAAGAGACATTTTAGAGTTATAATCATATACAAGAGGCAATAGTCTCTAGGTATATATACACAGGACTGATATATGGTGTATATATACACAGATATATAGATATATACATAGAACTATATATAGTGTTTATATATACACTAGTTATGTATGCACAAGACTGACTCAACTTCCTATATTGCACATATATGTATATACATGCATATATATATGTACATACATGTAAACATAAATGTATATACAAACAGATATATTCCTGCATCCATGTTCCTCAGATAAGATCAGACCATATGGTAATAACACTTTCATAGTCAGAGTGGATAATATACAAATACACCTTAAAGTTTATATGTGTGTAAGTACATATATAAATACATATATGTATGTATGTCTATATGTATGTGTGTCTGCACACATACAAACCTTTTCAATCCTCCTTAAATACATACACACATATACATATATGTATATGTATGTATATAAGTATTTAAAAATATTAATGTATGCTACATTTAAATTTCTGTTTATACTCTATCACTAATATGATGAAATAAGGCAAACTACCATCTTTTATCTAGCTATACATAGGACAACAAACAAATGAGGTTGTATGTGAACATACTTTCTGTCTCAGAAAAGACAGTTGCAATACATTACTATAGGACCTGGTCACAAACATTTAAGTTCCAAGGGGAAAACTTTGAAGGATGCACATGGATAGGAGAGAGATTATGCCCATCACTGAAGATTCATGAATTCTGGTTTGTATCCTTCAAGTATTCCTTTAGGAAATTGCAACAATTCAAGAACTGCAAAAATATTTATTTATTTAAGAGCCACTTATACATAGATACTGTGTTAGACTTAAGATGAGATAAAAAGATTAAATAGGATAAAGTTTCTTCTATCACTAGTATGTCAGCATGATTGACATTCAAGTAACTATAATTAAAAAAAAGATATATGATAAATGGATGACAAATGTTATATGATTCTGGGGTGGGATAGATCATTACTCATGGAAGATTATAAGGGAAATGAAGAAAAATCTATGCAAATTACTGTCAAAAGACAAGTAAAATTTCAAGAAAAAAAGGACTTTAGGCTTAGGAAATAATAAGGATAAAAAAAGATGGAAATGCTGTATATTTATATATATATATATATATATATATATATAAATGTTTAGCACTCGAATTTGACTACTTCATGGAATATACAAGGGGGAATCTTGTGAGATAATAATATAAATATAGTATGTTGTCATTTTGTGTAGGCATTTGAATTTCAGCCTCAGGTATTAGTTCAGAAGATAATAAGAAGTATGAAATGTTGACTCCATAAAGTGGCAATCACAAATGTGCAAAATAAAAATCATTCTGAAAATGGTAAAAAATACAGAAAGAAAAAACAGAGCTAAGTGAACTAGTTAAGAACTTAATGCTCTTCTCCTAATAGTTACTTATGAGAGTGAGGACTACTATGATAGTAATAAACATAATAAATTAAATGTGAAAAATTATGAAAATCAGAAACAAGTATTTAACAACTTACTAGATGGTAAAATAGGATAGCAACAGTCAAAATAAAAGATAATGTCAAATTTTTAAACATTGTGACTAGTAGGACTGTTGACAAAAAAACAAACAAGCAAACAAACAAAAAACATAGGAAAGTAAGACAAAGGAAGCCAGTTCTTGAAAAATGACTATTAATTCAAATCAATAAAATTGAATTTGTGGGCAGTTTCATATTATGTAACCTCAACTGGTCCCTACAAAGCAATTCTGTTCATTCACTAACACCTCTCTTCAGCTGCTCTTCCAAACCTTTTCAGCCCTTTTCAAGTCTTCCAGGTTTTCCACTTCTTCTTTTGTCATCTGAAAATCTTGCTTCATATTTCACTCAAAAAAAATGAGTTCCAGTTTCTCATTTCTTCTTATGTATATGACAATTTCTTCTTAGTGTCCTTTACTAAATCTTCAACTATGTGATGCCCTCTCACTGTAAATAATTCACAGGATTTTGTCCTTGACCCTCTTCTCCCTCTAGACTATTTTCATCAGCTTCCATGTATTCAAATCATCATCTATATGCTGATCATTCCAAAATCTACTTATCTAGTTGCAACCTATCTGATGACTTCCAATCTGTCTTGCAGATATTTTAAATTCAATATGTTGAAAACTTACTCCCAAATTCTCCCCCTTCCAAATTTCCCTATTGTTTTGTTTTGAGAGTATCACCATTCTCTTATCTTATCACCATCACTTAGGATTGCAACATAGGTCTTGTCCCTGATTCTTTACTGTTTTTCATCATCCATGTCCAATCTGTTGCTGAGACCTATCAATGTCATATTTACAATGTCACCCTAATCAATCCTCTTTGATACCACCAAAATCTTGATATAGGTCCTTATCTGCTCTCACTTGCATTATTTATTTATTACACTTTTGTCCCTTTTATTGACATATAGTTTAGCAAACTATTTTCTAATGATACCTTTTATATATTGAGTAATTATCCTTTTTCATTTTTGAGAGAGAGAATTCTGTTGTCCTCTTTTTTCTTTCTTAATTAATTTATTTACTATTTTAATTCATTTCTCTTAGTCAATTCATTTATTCATTGACTTTTAGGATTTCAAATTTGGCAAGTTTTTTATTTTTACTTTTTGACTTATTGAATTATAATTCATTGATTGTGTTCTTCTTGTTTTTGTAACTATTAAGAAATATTAAAATTATTAACTTACTAATTTTTTTAACTTAACTGACATAATAAATTTTGCTCCAATCCCCTATTTTAACTCTGTTTTTCTGTTTCAAGTCTTTCTGTTTTAAGGTTTGTTCTTATTTTAGTTTTTTGTAAGCAACATATTGCTAGATTTGCTTTCTAATCCATTCTCTTAACATGTTATATTTTATAAGAATATTCATCTCATTCACATTCACAGTGATCATAGTCTTAGTCTCTCTCTCTCTCTCTCTCTCTCTCTCTCTCTCTCTCTCTCTCTCTCTCTCTCTCTCTCTCTCTCTGTATCTTTCTCTTTTTCTGTAACTTTTTCTCTCTCTTTCTCTTTGCTTTGCTTCCAACCACTGCTATTGTTACTATGTTTATCATCTCACTCTTTTCTTATTTCTTTCCACTTCCTGTTGGGTGAGATATACTTGTGTATTGTATGAGGTTGTATTGAGAAAACCTATCTGATTCCATTTTGTCTCACTGCTGAAAGTTTGTACAACTACTGGAGTTAAGCTTTGTCTCCTGTAATTAAATTTAATTTTTCTTTAAGTCACATAATTTCAAGGAAATAATTTATCATTGCATACCTATTTTGTAGGATACAGATATATACAATCAACCAGACTCTAAATCTAAATCACAATACTAAAAATATACTATTCTGTATTATTTTTAAAAAGAACCTTTTTGAAAATCTCTCTTCAGGGGTCTATTGAGGAGGTTGTGGACAAGATTTGTTAATATAACTGCATATCCTGCAAATAAATTGCATTGGTCAGATTTCGGTTTCTCAGTGATTATGTATTATTCACTACAGGCTTGGCAAGGACTACTAAGAAGTATGGAAGGGATCCCAGACTCTGGGGGCATTCTCTTCATGAAATTCCTTAGAATAGTCTGGTTGATTTTCTCACTGAGGATTTTTCCACATGAAGCTACCCCAAAGGTCAGATTCCCCTTGATCTCAGTTATTCTATGCTAAGATTGGTCTCCATACTATTGTGGAAGACCCTGTAAGGGAATAATTGAATCTGATAGTAGCATAATAAAGCACAACCCCCATCACCTCTTGAGAAAATTTCTTATGGCATGGGACTAGAGTATTTAGTTGAGTTGGAAATATTGAAGAAACACTTTATAATATGCTATGAAACTTTGTCTAAATCTGAGAGATTCAGCTGATAAGACTGGGATGGTCAGGTCTACTTAATCTAAAAAAAAAAAAAAAATCACTCCATCAAACCCCTGGCAATAGGGATTCCAGGATAATTCTTTGTCTGTAGTGATAAAGCTTCTTCTCATTGATTTGGAATATGTGGAATCAGTTATTTGACCACATCAGCAATCATCAATTTTGAGCATGAATTTTTCAAGTAAATATGCTAGAAAAAAAAATGTGGTTGTAAACCCAAACCCTGTAAAACAACATAAAAGTTCCACTGGTACCAACTTCTCTATACTGGGGTCTTTGCATTGAAACAGGCTGATAATAACCTCTCATTTAAAAGTAAGAAACTCACCCAAGCCACAAATGAGTCTATCTCATCTCTTCCTTCCAAATTGAGGTTGATTCATTAGCTTAAATGGTTTTACAAAATCCTGTGGTTTTAAACCATATTACAGCTTCACCAGAAGGGCAGTACTTGATCAATCAGTCTTGTTTCTGTCTTAATTAATCAGGAGAAATTGAAACTAGTCTTTATAAAATTCAAAAAGTTCTAATAGAAACACAGCTGCATGCCTTGCAAATAAATCACACAACTCAAAATATGTTGCCTCAGCTATTATAAAAATACTCAAGACTATTTTATTCACTCTTTGAGCCAATTCTAATGAAATGAGGTTCAAATATTACCAACTATCCCATATTACCTCTCCACTATAAAAAGTTCTTCCTTATATGTCTCTTTTATATTAAATAACTTCTCATCTTTCCCTTCTCCCTTCTCTCAATACATTCCTCTTTTCTTCTTCATTTATAAAAAAAAAATCATCCCATCATAGTCCTCATATCCATATTTTTATCTGTTTATACTTTTAACTGCCTAACTTCTTAGGAATTATAAGTATCATCTCCCTAGATAAGAATGTAAACAGTTTAACCTTATTAAGAAAGTTATTATTTCTTTCATGTTTATCATTTTATAATTCTCTTGAAATTTCTCTTGAAAACTAAATTTTGTATTCAGCTCTAGTTCTTTCATCAGGAACATTTGAAAGTCCTCTATTTCATTAAATATCCATTTCCTCTCTCCCAAAGAATCATACTCAAGGTCTTTTTAGGGGGAGGGGATTGAGGGAAAAATTTGTTATTCTTAGTTGTAATCTTAGCTCCTTTGCTTTCCAAAATATTTCAAGCTCTGTGATCCCTTAATAATGAAACTACTAAACTTTGTGTAATACTGACTGTGGCTCCAAAGTATTTGAATTATTTCTTTCTGGTTGCTTGAAATATTTTCTCATTGACTATGAAGCTGTGAATTTTTCTTTATTAAAATGTTATATTATATATAATATAATATTCCTAGGAATTTTCATTTTGGGATCTCAGGAAGTTATTGATGGATTCAGTCCATTTCTATTTTATCCTTTGGTTCAAGGATGTCAGGGAAATTTTCTTTGATAATTTCTTAAAATATTATGGGCAGACTCTTATCATGACTTTTAGGTAGTCCAAAAATATTAACTTATCTTTCCTCATTCTATTTTCAGATCACTTTTTTTTATTAGTTATTTTACATTTCCTTCCTTTTTATTATTCTTTTAACTTTGTTTTTACTCTTTCTTAATGTCTTGTGGAGTCATAACCATCCATTTGCCCAATTCCAATTTTTAAGGAATATTTTCCTCAATGAATTTTCTCTCAGAAAAAACCTACAAAGAACTCTATGAGTTCAAGCAATGGGAAATGTACTGTGTACAAGTAATAAAAATGTTATGGGATCATCAGCTGTGAATGACTTTGCTATTCTCAGCAATACATTGATTTTTTGATTTCTCTAAAGAAGTTAAGAAAAATGTTTTCCATACCAGGAAAAAAACTGATTGTATTTGAATAAATATTGAAGCAAACTCTTTTTTAACTTCATTTTTTCTTGGAGGTTATCTGGGGACAAGGGGGAGAATCTATGTTTTCTTTTACAACATGACTTTTATGAAAATGTTTTGGATAACTTTGTTTCATTAAAGGAGGGACACAGAGAATCTGGAACTCAAAGTTTTAAAAACAAATTGGAAAATATAGTTAAAAAAAAAAGGTTCTCCCCAGTGAATTTTTGTCCTTAATTTTTCCATGTGGTCAATTTTGCTTTTTAAGTAGTTTTTGTGTTCAATGGATTTTTTTGTGTCTGTTACCATTTGAGCAATTTTGTTTTTAAGGTGTTGTTTTCTTCTGTATTTTTATATCTCTTTTGTCAAACTTCATGCTATTGTGTGTTCTGCCATTTTAGAATTTGTTTTGAGGAATTTTTTAAAGGCATTGGGAGAGGCTTGAGGAAGAGTTCAAATGCCTTTTCTCTAGCATCTTAGCTCTGCCTTGAACCATTCTCAAACAAAGAGAATATCACAGGTTTTTAAATAGATTACTAATTTAATATTAAACACTGATTTTTGATCCTATAATATTCCTCTAGACCTGTGAAATCTAATCTCTATAAAATCCTGTATCCTGGCCATATCAACTACCTGTATATCCAATAGAGGTCACCATGCCTTTATAGATGACTGATGCTTAATGTTAAACATCTTTATGTATTAAAAAACAGAATAACTATGCAATTATAAGCAGTACTAATCTGGATCTGCCCATAGTTTTCATCATTCCTGGGTAATTTTCTGGCTGCTTCCTGCATGTGGCCTATAAACCAATATAAGTCATAAGAGCATACAACACAATCTTTTCTGAACATTACTGCAAAAATCAAAACCAGTGGTGGTAAACTATGACTGACTCGGCTTTTCTAAATAACAAAATGATCCAAGACAAATACAAAGAACTCAAGAAGAAAAGTACTCTATAACCAGATAAAGAATTTATGACCTTGGAATGCAGATTGAAGTATATTTTTTTACTTTAATCTTTCTCATATGTTTTTTCTTTTGATCTTTTGATTTTGATGTCTTTTAAAATTGTGAGACATATAGAAATATGTCTTATATGATAACATACATATACACTATCTCAAACTGTCTACCCTCTTCAGAAGATGGAAGGGAAAGGAGGGAAAGAAGGGAAAAAATTTTGTAATTCAGTATGTTCTAAAAATGAATTTTTTCCTTGACCTGTAACTGGGTGAAAAATTAAATTCTGTTAAAAATAAGTATCAAAGAAAATTAATATAGGTACTTGAGCCAATTATCATAAAATGTGCATTTGAGTAATTTTTAATACAAATTCAATTGAGAAGAGATAGACTCCCTTCCCCCCTCCAGAACACAAGCTACTATGGTTAGAAATAACTTAAGTCAATTCCCCATGAATACATTGATAAAATAGAAGAATGGTACTAGACTAAACCAGAGAAGAAGTTAAAAGGAACTCAATGTGATATGCCATCATAAAAGTTAATGATAACATAGATACTAGAATGGATGTTTATAAAATGAGGGATTATGTGGTTTTGCTATATTCTGTTTCACTCACAACTATAATATTCTGCTGCATTCTGGGCTTATATTTTAAGATGGAAACTAGTGATATGAATAGTAATCAGAAAAATACATAGAATAATTCCAAATCACAATGTAATGGTATCTATAATCCTAATGCCTACAAACAGGGGTAAATGTCTATGCTTAAAACCTTTAAGTAATGTAAAATTTACAATTCCCAGGCAGTCAGCCACTAAATATTTATTAAAAGTCGATTATGTTTTTCCTTTGTGTTAGGATTATATCTAGTACCTCTGGGATGAATACCTTTGCAGAGTTGTTTTCTATCTCCAGTGTACACTTGATTCATCCAACTCTCACCTGTGGCTCCAGGAAACTGTACACAGCACAGCAGCCAAATCCTGGTAAAAGGACAGGCCTATTGGTGAATTAGGGGGTTGGCTATCCAAAACAGATAAAGACTTCCCCTTATAAAACAGGCAAATGAAAATGCATTGTTATGATAGCTATGAATGTGAGTAAAGCAGGCACTGTGGATCACTTAACATCTTTGGTTCAACACCAATTAATTCACTCCATCCTAAATCACTGCCAATCATCTTGACTTTTGTCCTGCTACTGAATATCAATGATCCTGGAAGAGGGAATGAAGTCAACAAGTTTTGCTAAGTCTGACTCACTTAAATCAAATTTATGCCTGACTCAAAAGACAGCACCCATATAATTTCTATGATTTTTGCCTACCTCAAAGCCACATGGCAATGGGTAAATGATGGATTTAGGAGCAGCAAACAGATAAGACAGGCCATAGAATCTTCTTCTCACGCAATTGAAGCAAACATGGAATATGGCACTACCCTAGGGATCTGCATGTTTTTAAAAAAAAACACACTGCTCATTCTCTGATGTTAGTAAAAACTATGAAATTTGCCTTAAAAATTATCTGCCTCACCTAATCGAATGTTGGTCTGTTTGTCACAGAATGGGGAATCTCACCTAGTGGTCTAAATATGTTTGTGAAAATAATTCCACTTAGTATTGATCATGGAATGTCTAAACACTTATAGACAACAAGAAATCCAGTCAACCTAAAAAACAAAGAGCTCTTTTACCAAGAAAACACAGTGGATATCATATCCAAATAGTAGCCCTAAGTAAAACAAGGCTCACATATGAAGATCAACTTGCCAATCAGAACAGGATATGTTTTTGTTTTTTTTTTTTTTTTTTTTTTTTTTTTCTGGAATAGACTCAATGATAGGGAGTGCTTTGAAACTGGTGTGAGTTTCACAATCAAAATTAATATTGTCAACAGGCTTTTGTGTCTGCCAAAAGGAGTGAATGGCAAGATTATGACAATGCAATTGCTATTTTCAGGAAAGAATAATGCCACCATCATCAGTGTGTATAACCTTACTATGATGAACATTGATGATATAAAAGAACAATTTTATCAAGATCTGAAGATCCTAATCGTAGATGTGCCAAAAAAGTACAAGCTTGTAATTCTGGGTGATTTTATGCCAAAGTAGCTACAGATTATCAAATTTGGCAGAGTCCTTTGGAAAGAATGGAGTCCAGAGCAGCAATCGTTATTCATAATTCATGAACTTATAATCTTATCACCAAGACTGTCTTGTTTAGCTACATGCAGTGAGAGTGATGAAGACCATGTCTGGTTCAGAGTGTTGAAATGATAATAGACTTATCTTCTCCAAGCTAAATATTTTCAACGAAAATGGTAGCCCCAAGGCAAGATGACCATGGAAAGATCATATCAACTGATGTTCCTATATGCATGAATAGTTTGTTGTTAAGTTGGAGTAAAAGTTGAGGCCCACACACAATTGGCAACAGAGGAACAGAACAAGACAGTGCAACTTTCAGAGATTTGGTGTGCAGCACTACATTTGCTCTTCTGGGTCAGAACATTAACAAACATCAAAACTGATTTAATGAAAGTCATGAGGAAATTCAGAAGGCACTGAATAAAAAAAAAAAAAAAAAAACCAAGAACTCCATAGGATTTACATAACAGGACAATCCATTCATCTCTAAGAAGGCAAAAATTAACTCCATAAAAAATAAAATGCAAGCAAAATATAGAGAGATGCAGAATTCTTGGCTCAGTAAAAAAGGCAGATGAAATTCACACTGATAACTTCCAAAGTATTTTTATGAGGCCCTGAAGGCTGTTTATGGATCAAAGACACATGTCAACTATTCAGTGCTAATGGAACCATATTGATTAGTGATAAATACATGACCCTTGAGAGATTGGCTGAACACTCTATACTTCTATAGCATTTGCAAAAGACTGTCATCAACCAATGATCATATACCTCAGGTTAAAGTCGATCCTTCTCTAGATAAATTTTCAACTAAAAAAGAGGTTTTGAATGCCATTAGATTACTCTCATTTGGTAAAGTACTAGGTGCTAATTTTATTCTGAGAATTACAAGGCAAGAGGGTCAGTGCTTATTTGAAAGCTTAATGATATCTTCTGGGATATGTGGTAATCAGATGTTATGGCTCAGGAATTCAAGGATATCCCATTTATCCATTTCTATAACAAAAAAGGAAATAAGTTGTCCTGTGACAATCATAGTGAGGAAGAGGGGGTACTTTCTCTGTTATTGCCAACAATAGTTTTTGTTTGTTTGTTTGTTTTGGATTTTTTTTTTTTTTGCCAGAGTCCTCCTTAAGATGTTTATCTATCCATGCCAGTATAACATAAGGGTTAAGGAATGGTTGATTGTGATATTCGCTGCTCGATATTTCCAGGAGAAATGTCAAAAGCAGAGCTGAGATCTGTATACAATGTTTGTCAATCTTACCAAGACATTTGATATTGTCGGTCATGAGGGTTTATGGATGATCATAGGAAACTTTAATTGACTAAAGAAGTTTATCCATACTGTACATCAGTTTCATGATAATGTGCTTGCATATGATCTAGATAATGAACAATTCTTTTTGGACTTTCCTCATTATCAATGGACTGAAGCAGAATTGTGTGCTTGCTTCCATGCTATTTACCATGATATTTTCAGCAATATTGTCAGACACCTTCATCAAGGATGAAAATTACATCAAGGTCAACTACAGTACTGATGGTAAATTATTTTATTTGAAAAAGCTAAAGCTAAGAGTGATGTGAAAGGAGAATTGGTACGTGACATTTTTGTTCACTGATGATTGTCTGAGGCTGATATATAACAAATTATGGATTGCTTCTTGGGCTAATTTTGGTCTAACACATGAAAAAGAAGTTCTCTACCAGCCAGCAACACATCATCCATATATAGAATCATTATTTACACAAAATGGAAAAATTTGAATGCTGTAGGTATGTTTACTTACCTTGGCAATGTACTTTCCAGAGATGTATACATGAATGATAATGTTGATTTATGCATTACCAGGGCTAGCTTCAAAGGAAAATGTGGGAAGGAAGTGGTATTGGAATGCTTACCAAACTGAAAGTCTACAGAGCTATTGTATTGATTGCATTTTTGTATGCCTTTGAAACTTGGATAATATAGATGGATTCCATTTAAATTGTCTTAGGAATATTCTGAAGATCACCTGGCAACATAAGGTGTTGAATTCTGGGATGCTTTCTTAAATTAGTGGCCAAACATTCAAATTCTGTTTCAGAGAATACAACTCCAATGAAAGTCAAAAGATAAGTCTTTTCTTCCAAGGAGCTCACAGTTCAAATAAAGAGGCAGCATAGAAAGTTGTTTCAAGCAAGAATATACAGAATAAATAGGAAATACTTAATAGAGAAAAAGCATTAGGATTGAGGAGGATTGGGAAAGGTTTCTTATGGAAGGTAGGATTTTACTTGAGACAAATTCAGTCAGGAAAACCATATTTTTCTGTTCAAGGACAATCCTTATATTATAATTCTTTCCATGGAATCAAAAGTATGCTTCCTTATATCTTTCATGCATTCATACTATTTCTCACATTAGAAGTCAAGGGAAAAAAAATCTTAAATTCCTCTTTGATATTTGAATACAGCTCAAACTCCTCTTCTCCAGATTATATGGTTCCAATTGATTCAAATAATTTTAGTCTATCCTCTCACTCTCCTGCATGCCTTTCTCAATAAAGCTGGAAATAATCAGTATTTAACCAAAAACATAGTGCCCAGAACAGAGAATAATATTGTAGTTGTGAACTGACTAGACAAAGTACTATAGAATTCTGTTCATTCTAGACACTAAGATTCCATTCAGGCAGACTCAGCTGACATTATTTTTGGGCTCCCTCACATCATTTTTGACTCATAATAAATTTGTGTTCCTCTAAAACTTCTAAGTTTTTTTGCACTGAAACTATTGTACAGTCATTTCTCCTTCATTTATGATTTTTTACATTCTACTTTCCTTTCTTAAATTTGGACTTTCTACCAAAGCTTTTTTTAAAACTCTAATTCTATAATGAAAGCTTTTAGGTATATGTTAGACACATATCTTTCAAAAATTTTACAAATAAGCCACTTATGTCTTTATCAATATTATTGATGAAAATGTTGACTAAAAGAAGCCATGGAAAACTTACTTCATCACTGTAAATGTTTCCTTCTACATTGACACTAACCTATCAATTGCTTTGTATGAATAACAATTAAATCACTTCTAAAGGCACCAATTGGCACTATCATGGAGTACACATCTTTACATTTCATTGTTTTTTATTTTATTTTCAAATGCAAAAATATTTATTGACTAATATGAAGCATTATAAAAGAATTGGAGATCCAAAAATAACCATGACCCTGTTCTCAAAGAACTTATTATTAATATTTTTAAATGTTAACACAATGTCAATATAATGTGGGAGAAACTGAGGCAGGATAGAGATTTAAAAATTATGACAATTAATTTATTGGAGAGTTTGATTAAGTGACTGGATCCGACTCTCGTCTCCAAGTATCGAATGTGGGGTCCCAGAGATTCTTTATAGAAATTAGTGATTAGGAAGAATAATGACAGGATGGGGGAGGCAGAGTGAGCACTGGACATTCTGATAAGTTGGAAAGGTCTAGAGTCAAGATGTAGGTCTTTCTCCTTTTCTTGATTAAACATTCACAGTTTATAACCTTAGACTAGCTAGCCTCAAGTTATATCAGTATTAATGTTTAGGAGTGGGGATGTTGCAACCAGTCAAAACAATTCAGGGAAATTGAGGTAGAACAATTAAGGGAAACTGAGGTAGAACAACCAAAGGAAATTGTGACATAACACCCAAAGTCATCTTCTTATATTATCTTCTTAGAAGAAGTATCTCTTTTATTAAATTTTATTTTAATTTAATATGCATTTTATTTCTCTATCTACATTTAATTTCCTACCTTATGCCAGCCACTGTGCTAGGGAACTGGAAGTACACAGAAAAAAATAATAATCCCTATCTTCAAGGAGTACACACACACACACACACACACACACACACACACACACACACACAAAATTCCTATCTTCAAGGAGCTTACAACTTAACCATTCTTCTTTTCTTAAAATCAAAATCATAGCCTTAGAGTTTTATGGAAGTTTAAAGCTGCTCACGTTCAGCCTCACACCACATATAAGGTTATCTCCCCTTTCAATCCATTTGATTTACAAAGAGCAGTAGGGTTTAGGATATAGGAAAGTAGAGCATGAGAAGACATCTATCCTAGGAAGCTACAAAATAGATAAAGCAGAAAAGTGCTCTTGTCAAGTGTGGCAGGCTATAGGCTTTTCGTAGTTTAGATTGGCCACTGGGTTTACTCACCCCACTCCCAAATAATGAATGAATTAAGACAAGAAATAGTCAAACAGGTGACAGAATAGCTGAGAATGAGGAAAATACAGCTCCTGTGCATCTATTCCGAAGTCTATACCCTCGAATCAAAGGAAGAACTGACACCTTCATACCAGGTCCCAAATTCCTGAGTCTTCAACTTATGACTGGTCTTGTTGAATGAGTGAGCCAAACAGTTTTAGGTTTTAATATGTTTTATTTCTTTCTTTTCATTATAAACATTTATAGAATACTCCATTTGTGAGAGGTCTCACAATAGTATTTTATTTTTCCAAATACATATAAAGACAGTTTTAACATTCATTTTCATAAGATTTTGTGTTCCAAATTTTTCTCCCTCCTTCACTTACCTTCCCCCTCACCAAGACAGCAAGCAATCTGATATAGGTTAAATATGTGCAATTCTTTTAAACATATTTCCATATTTATCATGTTGTGCAAGAAAAAAATCAGACCAAAAAAAAAAAAAAAAAAACAAAAACAAAAACAAAAAAAAAAAAATGTGAAAGAAAAACAAACAGAAAGGTGAAACTATTATGCTTCAGTCCATATTCAGTCTCCATAATTCTTTTTCTGGTTTTGATTGGCATTTTCCATCTCACGTCTGCTGAAATTGTCTTGAATCACTCCATTGTTGAGAAAAACCAAGTTTGATTATCACACAATCTTGTTAGTGTATACAATGTTCTCCTGGTTCTGCTAACTTCACTCAGCTTCAATTCACACAGGTCTTTCCAAGCTTTTCTAAAATAAGCCTCATCATTTATTATAGAAAAATAGTATTTTATATTCATATATCATGATTTATTCAGCCATTCTCCATGGGCATGAGAGGTCTCTTTTTAACAAAGTAAAACAAATAAATAAAGTTAATAATATAGTGACTTCATTTGAAAATCCATGCAGTATTTTATATCTGTAACACTCTCCATCTCTCTTTTTAAAATGAATGGAAATCACATGTGCAAAAATATTTGTAAGTTTTGTTTTTTTTGTTTTTTTGGTTTTTTTTAGTATTAAAAAATTGCAAAAGAAATAGGTGCCCATTAGTTAAAGAAGGCTGAATAAGAAGGTAATGGAATATTATTGTTTTATAAAAAAAAAAAAAAGCTGACTTTAGAAAGGCCTGGAAAGACTTACATGAACTAAGGAGGAGGGAAACAAGCAGAACCAGGAATACATTGTATACAGTGATAGCAAGATTATGTGATGATCAGCTATGAAAGAGAATGAAAAGATCATCAACCATGAAAGACATCAGTGATCCAAGGCAATCCCAGTAAACTTTAGATAGAAAACACCATCTACATTGTGATACTATTATTTCAGTTCCTCTTTTCCATGTATATAACTAAGGCTTACTCTCCCAATGTCTAAAGTGCTTTTCATCACATTTTTGGAAATTAGAACAATTTATAACTCTAACCATTTTCTTTGTGATTCATTAAAATTATCAGTGGTTCTAAGTAGCCACAATAAACAAAGTCATCAAGCACATTGGGAAGGAGTTAACCAAATTCTAATAAATTAAAATTATTGTGGACAGGAAGGTTTGTTTTTTTTTTGTTTTTTTCTAAACTACTACTTTATTTAAATAGCATTTTAGTCAACACTCTGTTAACAATTTCTATTCCATACTTTTCAGGCAGAAAATTGTTATCCTTAGTTGAGAAAACTGATACAAAATTTGAACTTAACAATTCCATTTCTGTCACATTACTTTCTTCCTATGCATGATAAGCAAGAGGGAACTACTTTATCTTTTTTGTTTAGATCTTAGTCTTGTCATCAACTTAAGAATTTATAGGGGATGAGGAATAGATCTTTTTTTAACTTTGTCTTACTATTAATAAAAGTAAATAATAATAAATATAATATAGTAAATAACAAGCTTGAAATCATAATGATTTATCCTACTTTATATTATTCTTAAAGGATTTTGTTTGTCCTCAATTATCTGAAACTTTTCCACATTTTATGCATTCTTTTTGAAATATGAATTCAATGAGTGTGAACTATTTGCATTTTTGTTTTTCTTCTCGGGTTATTTTTACCTTCTGAATCCAAT
Organism: Sminthopsis crassicaudata; assembly: GCF_048593235.1. NCBI lineage: Eukaryota > Metazoa > Chordata > Mammalia > Dasyuromorphia > Dasyuridae > Sminthopsis > Sminthopsis crassicaudata. Next base: position 212,701,367 of record NC_133620.1, on the reverse strand, counting down.
TCTTCCTGTGCAATAAGAGAACTGTTAGGTTCTGCACACATATATTGTATCTACATATTTAACATGTATAAGATTGCCTGACGTCTAGGAGAGGGGGTGGAGGGAGGGAAGGGAAAAGTCAGAACAGAAGTGAGTGTAAAAAAATTACCCAGGCATATGTACTGTCAATAAATAGTTATTTAAAAAATAAATAAAAATAAAAAAGAAATATGAATTCGAATATTTGCCTTTTAAATACATTTCAATCTTAGTTCTTTTCTCATTGGAATCCATTGTGATTACATGGCCAGTTTTATTCTTAAGATACTTACATTCTTCTGAACATAGCTTCCATTTTTAGAACTTTAATCTACGAAATATTACCAATTCTTTCTATCTATGAGATCAGGAATTTGTTCTCCTAAAATATAAGAATCATTTCAAATACATATTGAAATTCCTCTTCCTTATCTATCATATCCTGAGATTTCTCTACTACTAACTCACCAACCATTTTACTCTTCATTGCTAAGGATCAGAATAGTAGGTGATCTCTTCATGTACCTACTGATCATGAATCATCAGATTTTCCACTTTTAACATTTAGAAACCGTTGTTAGACATCGAGATTATTAAATATTATAATTATTATGAAATAATATTAATTTTTAAGCCAGCATCAATTTTATAATCAGAATCATCCAGTTCTTCAAGCCTCAACTCCTACCTCAACCTTGGCCCTATTCTTTGTTTCTACCTTACTTTTATCCTTTTAGCCATATAAGGAACTTTAAAGCTTTGGACTACATCTAGTCCATCCTGTATACAAACATGAATTTGGAAAGTTTTAGTTAGTTAAATGGATTATTCTTGAAACAGTTTAAAGAAATAAAAAGGGAAAACAACTCATGTTGAGAGTTCAGATTTTCTGAACTTCTGCTGCTTTGATGCTGATGAGACATACAAAACCTCTGACATTTCAAAGCTTTCAAGGCTTATCTTTAAGGTAGTAGTTAGCATGCTTCAACATTTCCATGAAAAAGCCATACATGCTGAAGAAGCATGTAAATGACTTCTTTCAAAGACTTTAGCTGACTCTATTATAGAAATATAAGTCCCAAGCATGATAGTGCGAGTGTGACAGGGTTTTTAAGGGAAATCTAAGACTTGGACTTGTTTAGGGACTGTAAGAAAAAAACTAATAAATAGATTTTAAATACATATTTTGAATGAGAGCTAGAGAGAGAAGGTCCTAATACAAAAGTCTTGGAATAGCCCTATGTATGCTAAGTCTAAGCCCTCTCTCCTTAGAGACTATGATGGCATAGAGAAAGAGTATGCTTCTGAAATATTGGGTAAATGTATTTTCATTCTTGATACCATTTTGAGGTATTTTGGAAAAGCTAATTGATAAGTGCTTAAATGGAATGGTTATACTAGTACATCGTTGTTGGTTAACAATGCAATAAATACAACTGATTGTGACTAGAGTGAAGAGCAATACGTGTGGGATAATAATATTACTTTCAAATTTTCATGATCCCTTGACTCTCCATCTGAGACTTTTACTTTCTGGAGATTCTAGCTTTGGGAATATTCTATAAATTGGCTCTTTTTTTTTTCTTTGTTCTAGGCTATAATTAGAGTCCAAAGTTAGAAGAGAAAACTGAGAGATCATCCAGTCCAACATCTTCATTTGACAGATTAAGAGCCTGAGAACTAGAAAGGGAAAGTGACTTTCCCTATGTAGAAAATAATGAAATGCCTTCTTTAATCAAAGCTAGCATTCTCTTCCCTATTTCAACTGTTAAACCCTAATTCTACTCCAGTAATCCTCTATCAAACATGGAAATAAAAGCTATGAGCTGCACATAGGGAGAAACAGTTTTAAGAAAAAATAAAAGAAAAAATGTAAACACTTTTACCAGAAAATTAAAAGTAAAATTGAACACTGAACATATCCTGAGCAAAGCATTTCTGTACCCCATCAGTGCCAATGTACAGGAACTCATTTCGAGTTTTCTAGCCTGTAAGATTAAATGTAGTGTGCATTTTCTCATTTGGAATTTTGTGACTTGTGAGATTAAATGTACTGTGTAGTTTATTAGCCAAACTTTCATCATATTTTACAAACTGAGTATACAGTTCAAGAAAATGCTTTGCCTTTCTGTTTTACATCTTTAGGCAGAACTTCATAACCTTGTGTTGATATCACATAGAAAATTTTTCATTGGCAAAGAAATAATTAAATTTTAATTTTTACTATAAATCTGTAAGAGAAATGGATTCTAAAAATAGTACAAGTAAGAAAGAAATTTTATGAAACTCTTCTTGATTCTATATTAGTATAGATCTAAAGCTGGAAGAAACTTCAGATGCCATCTAATCTAACCCCCTAGACTTGTAGCCTTAGCATATAAGCACATAACAGGAGGTTAATAAATGCTAGGTGATTATTTAATTGACTTCATTTACTCAACAAACATGTACTAAATACTAATCATTTGCCAGAAAGAATATTAAGTGTTAAGGGATTAAAGGAATAATGAAATAATCCCTGATTTCAGGAAAGTTATTTTGTGTTGGAAGGAAAATTATATATATAAATAGAAAGATATAAAAAAGCCAATTGCACATGGGATCCACAGGATTAAACTAAACAATGATATCAAGTACAAAAACTCACTTTTATGGCCATTAAATTATTTTTCCTTTGAATGTACTGTTTGTAATTAAATATTAATTAATGTAATGTTTCCCCTACCCCACATGCAAATATCCAAGCAAGATCTTATATCATATTAAGTTTGCACTTTTTTAATGTACTCATCCCACAATGTTGCTTTATATATGTTTTTATCTCCCATTAAACTTTAAACTTTATGAGAGAAAGGACTATCTCATCTAAACTTTTCATTTTCCCTATTGCTCAGCAAAACATCTGGACATGGTGAGTCTTTAATAGATGTTTATTAGAATTAGTTGAATTGAATTATATAGAATTAAAAATTTAATCATCTACTCGAAGCTGTGAGCCACAAATCAGTCAAAAGGCTGTTGTTTGTTTTAAGAATGATTATTATATTTTAGTGTTCCATATCATAAAGATGAATAGGTAAGCCCTCAATCTGTGAAATACTCCTCACATGGAAATTTAAAGGAATTATTGTACACAGAGGAAAAGATTAAAATGTAATCTTGCTTCTTCTCATCATTTCTTTACCCAAACTACCAAATACAAACCCCATTTTTTTCTCAGGGAATCTGATAGATTTTACTTTCTCAAATTTTATCTGAAGAAGTCAAAACATTTATTCCTTTAATGCAGGAGAATAAGATTTCTATTTTACATAGAAAGAACCTTTTCTAACAATCATATAGCCTGTTAAAATGAAATATTGTCTATTTATGATTTTTCTATTTCTAGAAACCTTTTACATTCTCTCAAGCATATTTGTCCTTAGTAATGCTAGTGATGCATTCAGAGACACATAGAAACCAAACTGCTAATATGTTAATATCCATTAAACTATAAAATACATTTGTGAATTTGAGTATCCTGTGTATATTATATAACTTGTGACTTAGCAAGGCATAAAAGAGTTTGGATCCATGTTGATAGAGGAAATTTCCACAATAAAAAAATTCTGAGATCCTTAAGATGTAAGTGACAAAACATAAAAATGAGAATTTACATAGGAGAAATAGTTTAAGGTCATGGTATCAAATAGAAATGGGAACCATAAAACCATACATAAGGATGTGTGTGAGTCTCATGTTGGCTGAGAAAATTACAAGTTGTCATTATAAATGTTATATAGTATTTTTTATTTATTTTGCTAAATATTTCTCAATTACATTTTAATCCAGTTCAAACCACATTTCAATATGTTGTCAGTATATGTTTGATACCTATTGTAAAGGATGTAATCAACTAGAACAAGAGGGAAATATACCTCGTATGAGCTACAAAACATAATTAGATGGATCAGTTATGTTCTCCATTAGTATCCTTGTATTCTGCACCAATGTCTTCATTGTGCCAGCCAGTGCACTGTTTTGGAACTGTGCACTGCTTTAGAATTCATACTGAAATTTCTTGAAATAATTAACAAGAAGGTCAAATTAAAAATGTGCAAGAAGCTTATATATAACAAGAAAGAAGTAAGCCTCATGTTGTCCTTTCAATCAATATTTTTTTGAGCACTACAGTGAGAAATATTCTCATGATGTCATCTCATCATTTTAATTTTTGCCCCTTCCCTAAGATTAAAATGTAATTGAGAAATGATGAATGAACAACAAATTAACAAACATTTACTAATCAACTACTATGTGTTAGGAGCTGTGGATACAAATATCTAAAAAAGGAGGACTCCCTAATCTTGAAAATTTTGGAATAGAATAACTATGTGATAATAATATATAGATACCTGATATCCTCTATTCCTAATAGAGAAAAAAAAAAAAATGAAGATTCTAAATCCTGCTTCTTTCCTCATCATAAGTACTGAATTGCCTAAAGTGTTTCTTCCTATTCTGAATTTAGGATGGGTTATTTCAAAATCAGCATTTCTTTAAACACAAAACAAACCTCCCTGAAAATTTCTAAGGGGATATTCTATAAATTCTGCTAAGAAATATAGGCTAGACTAGATGATTTCTGATAACCCTCCAAGTTCTGAGTTGATTTAATACCATTCTAATATTCTATTTTATTTCTGCTATGTGTTCCAGGTAGCAGAGAATTTTTCTTTTTGATTGATAAATATATAAAATAATTCATATGTTTCCCCAAGCACTTTGCTTTTGAACAGGAAATGATTTAGGTAATAATGTTGATGGAAATCATTATGAATATATACTATTCATAGTTCACATTTGTAGATTCCTATTTGTACTTTTGAATTTAAATATAATTTCCAAGAATTATGGAAAAATGCATGTTAGAGCATCTAGATGGAGCAGTAGATAGAACCTTAGACTTAGAACCAGAAAAACTCATCTTCATGAGTTCAAATACAAAAGACACTTACTAATGTGTGATGCTAAGGAAATCATTTAACCCTGTTTGCCTCAGTACCTCATCTGTAAAATGAGCTAGAGAAAGAAATTGCAAACTACTTCCATATCTCTGCCAAAAAAACTCCAAACGGAGTCCCAGAGAGTCAGATATGACTGAAAAATTATTTAGCTGTAACAACAAATGTATTAGCTATGAAAAATTATAGATAAAACAAAATTTCTTAAATGAACTTGAAGTCAAAATTACCATCTCTTTATTTAGATGGCATCTAAATATATATATATATATATATATATATATATTACACTAATCATCTACTTAAAGAAGTAGCATATTGTGGTAGGAAAAAGTAATGTATTTAATCAGAAGACTTGAGTGAGTTTCATCGTGTAGATTTTAACATGTCACCATAAGTATTCTTGTTTCTGTTTCCTCATTTGTAAAATGGAAATGATAAAGCTTTTAAGCAGAAGGAAAGATGCAATGTTTACAAGAGTTTTTTCTGATAATTAAATAAACTATAGAAATGAGTCACTTAACCCAGTTTGCCTTGGTTTCTCATCTATAAAATAAGATGGAGAAGGAAATGGCAACTTATTCTAGTATCTTTGTCACAAAGTTAGACATGACAGAAAAAACTCAACAACAGCAATAGCAAAATAAGCATGAACTAGTATTAATAAATTATTTGTAAGAAAATTGGTTTTAATTTTTTAATAAGATCAATGAAGTTGTTCATTAAAATTTATAAATGTTTAATATCAACCTTGGACAAACTTGGAATATGATATCCAAGTTGATATATGCCAGTAATAATCTATACAGTGCAAAGTTTACAGAGTGTTCAGACCTGTTCACTAGAAGTTTTTGGTCCTAGACTGAATCCTGCTCATGGGTGGAGGAGTGAAGGAGCAAAACTTATGAAGATAGTCAAACAGGAGTCCATTTATTCAAAATTTTCTAAGCCTTATATACCCTAATACACTTACATAATTACAGCACACTGCACATGCACTAACTATAGGATACTGCACACATAAACAGCTTGTTATTGTGTGCAGATATTTCCTTACCCCTTTAGTATAACTGCTTTAATTACAACATAGGTTGTCACATCCCCTGACTTCTCAGGAAAGCAGAAACACCCATCAGAGGGATGAGGAGCCAAACCAGACCTGTCATCAGGGTTTCTTTTACTGGACTAGAGGGTCTTATACCTCACCCAGGGTTCCCCACTATCTGTGGCCCTTTACATCTTCTGCTTTCTTTTGTTTTAATTGAAGCAGGTATATATTAGTGGTTAAATCCATGAAACAAGTTTCAGCATGGGAGGAATCACACAGGCAAGTAGTAATATAACAAGCAATATGAATAAAAAAATACTATAAAACGCTTCCATGAGTCCCAGAAGGAAGGTATAGAAAATAACTATTAATTTACAACCACATATATACTTCCTTCAACAGCCAAAAGATATTTAAAGCCAATCTATTGTCCATCACTTCATGTATCAGGGAATCCAATAATTCCTGCAAGTTTTGAAATCCTGCATCAGTATCATTAGCAATTATTTTTATGGTCATGGTAATATTTATTAGTCAATTGCCATACACATAGGGCTAACAGTCATGCTCTTTCAGTGGCAGACATAGTCAAAATTGAAACTATTCAATGTCTTCTCCTTCATTTCAAGGGTTTTCTCTTTCTCCTTCTCTCTGATGGACAAGGAAGATACTGCTTATCGGCACCCATCAGATTCTTTCTCCATCTGTAGAGACACAAACCAACTCTCTGCCCCAAGTAGTTTTTCTGGTATCTTCCATTTACTGCTCTCTGGATTTCTCCACATCACTTGGTGATTATATAAAAATACCGGAGTTGCTCTCACTGGACACTGTCCTTCTGGTGGTTTATGAAACCTGTCTGCCAGAGTCAGCACATCTTCATCAAAAACCAAAATAAAATAGCAGCATAAATTGTTAAATTTAGAAGTTCTCTAAGGTTACCTGTGGTTCCCCCTTTCTTTTGTCTTTGGAGGAGCATCTTGATGTCTCTGTTTCTCCTCTCTACCATTGCCTGTCCTTGAGGATTGAAGGGTATGCCAGTGGTGTGTAAAATCTGATACTGTGCATAAAAGTGGGCAAAATATTTGAAAGTATATGCAGGTCCATTATCTGTTTTTATTGCTCATGGGATACCCACTTCCAAGGCTTGTATAAGGAATTCATTGACCATCCAGGCCATCTCTTTTGCCACTGGTACTGCAAATATAAATCCTGAGAAGGTGTTCAAGAAAACATGAAGAAAAGACAAATGGCCAAAATATTTATAATGGGTCACATCCATCTGCCAAATTTCATTGGGCCTCAAATCTTCAGGATTCTTCCCTAGAGGGAGCATAGGAGCATGGAGAGCAAGCTGTATAGCTTTTTACTATGCTCCTAGCTTCCTTTTTTGTTATCCCAAACTGTAGACATAAAGCTTGTGCAGTCTGATGATATTTAGAATGAGATTCTTGGGTCACCTGAAATAGAGTAATATTGGCTAACATGATGAGAAAGCCATCTGGCTTTGAGTTTCTATTTAAAAAAAAAAAAAGGTCCTGGAAGACCAGTATGAGAGGGGACATTAAAGAGGTAATACTTACCTGGGAGGATTCTCACTTGCTCCTGAAGTTCCTTAAAAAGCTGAAATATTGGGGCAGTTAGGTGGCACAGTGGATAGAGCACCATCCCTGAAGTCAGGAGCACTTGCATTCAAATCTGGTCTCAGACATTTAAAACTTCCTAGCTGTGTGACCCTGAGCAAGTCACAACCACAATTGCCTTAAGGAAAAAAAAACAAAAAACAAAACTGAAATATGTGGCAATTTTCTGTACCACACTTACTGAATAAGCCTAATAATCAGATATTATTACATTTACATCTCCTAGATAATAAGTAAGAGCTAACAAAATTGCACCCAACTCATTCTGCTGAGTAGACTAAAAGGAAGTTCTGACTATTCTTTTTATAACTAAGTCACGGGAACATACAGCACAAATGTTATATTTGGATGCATCTGTAAAGGTCAGTTCTTTAAAAAAGATTCAGAAATCTTTTCTTCAAAAACTTATAGTCAATTGTGTAATAACTAGGTGACCTTTAAGGGGGACCCGTGCATAAAATTTGGAGCTATGGCCAATAAAATTTGCTGCTCTGGGATGATTTCACAGCATACATTAATTTGTACACTAGTACAAAAGGTGTATATCTTGTTAGGTCCTATCTAGATAATTGTATTACTTGTTTAATGGCTTTTAACAAGATCCAAGTACTGGGTAAGGAACAAGGCTTTGGTCTGGTTGTACTGTTTTTGCTATGTATTTCCAATCATTAAGGGTTAGGATTTAATAAGCCAAATTCTCTAACAGCATCCTAACATAAGTTGGCATAGAGTCATAGACAGTACAAGCCTTTTTCAGATCTTTGATTACTTCCACATTAAAAGGAGTGTGTCTTCTCTAATTTGACCTGGAGGCCTATTAGGGTCAGGTTCTTCAATCACAGAGTATGCTTCCATTCTCAATCCAAACATATCCCGTCCCTCTTCCCTTGCTTTAACTAATACCTCTTGCAGTGGGGACATAAGAGGAGGGCAAAACTGCTATGCTGGAGGTACCAAGGGTGTCACTGCCCCTCCTACTCCTCCTTCTTTCAGCCATGAAGGCAAATTTAAGGGAGGGGGATCAGGAAGCAAAGGATACTCTAAAGGCATATACATGGCCATAGACAGAAGTGAAGGTGTGTTGAGAAATGGAATAGCACCATGCCCCTCAAACTTCCCAGAAAAGTCCCCATCTCCTCCCCTACCTCACACACTGCTCACTCCAGGGATGTGGATTTGTTCTCTTCATACTTCCATGTTTAACACTCTTGCTAAAAGCTTTTTTTCCCCTTATATGTGAGATTTCTTAAAGCCAATTTTATTACATTATACACAAGGAATGTGTTCTTTGGTAATAAGTCAGGACCCATAGCCTTGTAAAATTCAGTCAATTGTTCTCCCACTACTTTCTACAGTTTTTGGCTCCAACTTCTCTTTGTCAGAGAGCCACAGAGATGTATACTCTACAACATCTAAGTATTCAGTGATCTGCTTAGTTCACTAAGCAGTTACTAAAAAACCTTGCTCTTTATTAATCTAACCAAGAATTCTTCATACTTCCTTAAATAGGGAAACTTTTGTTAACACTTGTCCCATTTCCCACAAAAGTGACTAGATTAGCCCTTACTGAGTATTCCTGCTTGCCTAATTTTTTTTTTAAACTTACCCTGTTCCTGGGTCCTAGGGACTCATCATCTGAATTTGCACTGATCTTATCAGCTGAGGTGCTGTGTGCCCTGCTTTCCAGGGCATGTTGAATGCCAATTGTCCCAACTTGATCACTAGAGGATTTTGGTATCAGCCAGAATTCTGATCATGAATGAGGAGTGAAGGGGCAGAACTCATGAAGATAGTCAAACAGAAGTTCATTTATTCAAAATTTCTCAGCCATATATACCCTAATACACTTATATAATTATAGAGCACTGCACATGTGCTAACTATAGGATACTGCATATGCGGGATGACATAAACAACTTGTTATTGTGTGTAAGGGACTGAAACTCTGAATAGGTGCACTGGAATAAGACAACGGAGCACTTAAGGCTAATTACCTGTTGGACAATAACTCTATTAGCATATGCTTGGAAAAATGGCTCTTCTCACTATTCTGTGCTGGCTCAATTTTTTGATGTATAGAGATAATGGCAGAAGGGATTAGGGGGTAGAGTGAGACAAGCCAGAATCACTTTGGAGGGGGATGAGGAAAAGGGAGGTTGGTGAAGAGCTTGTGGTAGTTTCCTCTTCACTTCTCCTCCTAAAGACCAAAGACTTTTGCTTATCCTGACTCTGATTGATTTTGAGGCCTCCAGGAAACTAGCCTGGAACTTAGAATTGTGTGCGGATATTTCCTTGCCACCTTAGTATAATTCTGATTTAATTACAACACAGGTTGTTACACGCCTTGACTTCTCAGGAAAGTTGAGATGGCCCTAGGGAAGATGGGGAGCCAAATCAGACATGTCAGCAGGGTTTTACTAGACTAAAAGATCTTATACCTTGCCCAGGATTCCCTACTATCTGTGAGCCTCTACAACAGAAAATTGAGAAAAGATCCTCTAGCCTCATATTTACCCCATTAGTTTGTTTGCATATTTTATTTAGGTCCACCATTCAAAAGTAAGCAATTTGATTTAAAGTCTCTCTCTGTGTATATGTATCTCTGTTTCCATATTTTTCCTTTGTTCCTTCTTTCTTTTCTTCCTCTGTTAATTCTCTCCCTCCTTCTCTCCTTCCTTCCCTCTGTTTCTCTGTCTGTTTCTCTGTCTGTCTCTGTCTGTCTCTGTCTCCTCTGTCTCCTCTCTCTCTCTCTCTCTGTCTCTCTCTGTCTCTCTCTGTCTCTCTGTCTCTCTCTCTCTCTCTCTCTCCCTCTCTCACCTCTCTCTTTCTCTTCTATTACATATATGACTCTACATCTCCAAAGCCCATTTCTTTGCACAATCCATCTCTTTTATTTGAAATATGTTCTCATCAGTTCTACATCTCAAAAACCATAGTTGTTTACTTCACAGCTCAACTCATATCACTTTATATCTACATGTTTTACAGATGTTAATGTTTTCCCTCCAAAGATTATTTTTGAAAACACAGAAACACTGAGCACACACATTAACACATTTTATCTTACCCAATTGAATGTAAACTCTTTGACATCAGAGACTTTTATTTTTGTCTATGTATCCTGTCATGTGGCATAATGCCTTGTAAATAATATGTGCTAGTAAATAATATGTTTGTTGTCTGTTTGCTTAATAACTAAACAAATCCCCTCTAGAGTATCAATAATTCAATAGCTTAACAACATGACTAGTTGAGAAAGTTTGAAACACAGTCAGGTAACTTTTCACAGGGAGTAACAGAGAAGTATATTAATGATTTTGAGCAATGAAGATAATCGACCTAAGTAGAATGCTGTGGGCATCACAATACCATGAGGTACTGATTGTCTAATACAGGAGGAATATGAGGTTAGTGATAAGTATTAGCTAATGAGATGGGAAGAAAACAAAGATAAGCATTACTTATATCACTCCTTTGCTAGAACCTTCATTCCTATTCTTACTTATAAAATAATTAATATTTTACATATTATAAATGGAATAGTAAATGACTAAATTTCTACACAAAGAATAGAGAATACTAATAGAATTGTTTTGTTTGTATATTTTCTGCATATCCAAAGAAAACACATTTCACCAAAAAATTACAAATATCTTGAATGATACTGTATTATTAAAAATCAATAACGTTAATGAGTTTTGTCATTTTTTAAAAAGCCACAAGAGTGATAGGCATCTTCATTTTTGATGGATACTGGCAAGATGGCAACAACACATTTCCTAATGGAACCATACAATCATAAAATATTTCATGCATAAATGGCCAAAATAAAATTAACATTTTTCTGAGATGGAAAACATTTCAAAAATTATAGTGTGCACAGCACTAAATTGATTTCATAAATGGATTCCAGAAAATCATTTAACAGATGGTTATATTTAAGATGCCACTCAAGCTGCCTGAATACTTTTAAGGTGGAATTACTATGCCCAAGTTCTTATTGGTAACAAGAATAAGAAAGGACTTGAATTCTCAGAGAGACAACATTTTCAACAACAGTGATTCTCAATAGAACAGACCCCCCTTCAATTACATATTTTGGCTGACAAAACAAGTACATGGAAAATGAGACAGTCTTATAACTATTCATCCAATCTAATTTCACATAGGCAACTATCAATCATCATTAGTCCCTCAAATTTTTGCATCTGGATCATAAGATTGCAATTCTGATTGTCACTGAATCACTTATTTTCCACAATTACCTCCTTGTTATAATCATAAAGAGCCTAAAATATTTAGCAAGTCAAATTCTTCTATGAGATTTTTTTAAAGGCATTAATTATTCAGAAAAATGACTCATTATCAGATCCACTAATATTTATTAGAAAAGTGCCCCACAAAAGTCACTTATAAACTATTGACTCTATTGTCATGTCACTGAAGCATTGAATCAACTGGTATCACAGTGAGAGCATAGGGCTTAGAGTCAGAAAGACCTGAATTCTCATCCAAACTCAGACATTTATTGGCTTTGTGACCATTAAAAAATCATTTAAGATCTCTTTGCCTCAGTTTCCTCAAGTTTTAAATGGAAAATAATAACAGCTCTTACTTCAAAGGGCTCTTATGAAGATCAGATAACATGACATTTGTAAAAGTGCTTATCACAGTACCTGGTACAATGTGAAAGGTTATCTCCCATTTCCCTACTTCTTTCACATAATTGCCTCTAACATCAGGATATGTAATTTTTGGTTATATTTCTATTCAAAGATATTTCTTGCTGTCGCTCTGTTCTATTGCCCACATCAGTAAGAGTTACTGGCTTTCCTTTTCAGAAAACAAGGTCCTTTGCTAACCTGGTAAACAATGTAAATTAAGTTCCATCAATGTATAGATTAAGCCCAAATTGATAGTGATGATAATATTCAAATATATATAAGACTTCAATCTCTGATAGATGATGCTGCACTTAGCATCCTCTAGGAAATTCCTAGAGGAATCCACATCTTTCCAAGACTGAGTACTCCACTTTGGAACACCTTTATTTTTTTTTTTTTGAAAAATTGTGTTTTCTAATCCAAATTTAACTTTTCTCTTTTCTGCATCCAACCATGTACCTTTTTTGTATAAACTCTTGAATATTACAACTCTTCTTATATTTGAGAATAGCTATTTTGTCTTCCCTAAGTCTTCTCTTCTCCAGGCTAACTGACTCATATTCTTGAACTGATTATTTTATGGATCTAATGCAGGTTTTCTAGGTTCTTCTTATTCAATGAGACGGCATTGGATAGCAAGCAAAATAAATATTATAAAGGTATACTGAACTATGGATTTCTAGAAAACAGCAGTACTGAATAAGTTATGGTATATGAATGTAAATGAATATTATTGTTCTATAAGAAATAAAGAGTAGGATGATTTCAGAAAAGCCTGGAAAGACTGACATGAACAGATAGTGAACATGAACTGAGTGAAGTGAGCAGAACCAAGAGAATGTTGCACACAATAATAGCAAGATTATGTGATAAATCAATTGTGATGGACTTCTCAAAAATGCAATGATTTAAGGCAATTTCAATATATGTGGGATAGAAAATGTTACCTGCATCCAGAGAGAGAATATGGAGACTGAATGTGGATTAAAGCATAGTATCATCACCTTTGTTTGTTTATTTGCTTTTTCTTTATCAATTTTCCCTTTTGGTTTGCTTTTTCTTGCACAACATGACAATATGGAAATATGTTTAAAATGATTGTACATGTTTAACCTATATCAGATTGCATGGTGTCTTGGCAGGGAGAGAGTAAGGAAGAGAGAGAGAAAAATTTGGAATACAAAATCTTACAGAAATGAATGTTGAAAACTGTTTTTACATGTATTTAGAAAATAAAATACTATTTAGGGAGGGAAAAGAAAATAGCAGCATCAGATATGTCAATGTTAAAGGACTATCAAAAAAGATATGAGAACCTTAGAGCAAATTATGAAAAAAAAACAACAGAAGTCTCCAAGTAAGGCCACAAATCAACTCAGATCCTGTAATTCTCCAAAAACCAAATGGTTTTTGTAATGTAATGTAATGTAATGTAATTCCCCCTGGCAAGATCTTTATAATTATCTTTCTACATCTCTGCCTTTAAGAAAAAAAAAAGTGTTTCTTCTTTTGGGACTAGAGTTGGGATATTAAAAAAAAAAAAAAAAACTGCTTATAATAGCTTATCTTATCTGCCAAAGTAAAATTTCTTTCAAATAAAGAAGGCTAACATCCATAAAAAAAGTATATCTCTCTGATGTAATGGTGGAAGCAAAGTTATATGTTAACAACAAAATTGTTAGATAATAAATATTATGGATGTGGTTTTATGTATAAGAAATGTTTCTTCATTCAGAACCAATGCTGAAATCTTAGCAAACTGATCCATCCTATTCTCTCCTAGAATACTAAAAGTTTAGTGAGTTTTGATTCAATGAAAAGAAATTAAAAGAAGAAACATTGAGGATTGGGAGTTTAGCATGTAGTACTTTCATATTGGGTTGACCATGACATAAAGTTTTGAGATACAAATTGGATTTCTTAAAAACTAAAATAATCTAGAAATATCCTATAATATTTAGGTACAAAATGATGAGGGAGTTATAAAAGGTACAGTTCTACAGTATTATGTCATATTGTGCCCATGAATTCAGATATGATCATTCAGACACTTTCTCTAGTCTTGGTCTTATTTAAACTCATTCAAAACATTTAAAAAAATACGGTAAAAAACAGATTCTGTAGTCTCTTTAATAAGATTTCCATTATCTTCTATATTTTTTAAATAATAGGAAATCTGTAAATTCTAAAATATGATTTGCCTCTACTCTGCATCTGCTACCCTGCCTGCCTGCTTTTTTTTTTTCCAACTTCAAGAAACAACTTGCTCTTCCCAAGTTAAACTCATCAACTGTAATCTCATCACTTTTCAGTAAACTCAAGCCTAGATTTTCACCAAAACTCTCAGGCTCTTCTTCCCTTCTACTGGAGGATAGGAAAAAAGAATAACAAACTCTTATCTAGTCTTTCCTTTATAGAGGATAGAAACTGGACTTTTAGGTTCACTCCACTCTAAATATGTTCCTCTGACAGTGTTTTTTTTCATCCATGGAATAAGATGCCTCCATACCAGGTACACCATGGTGTTCTCCCCTTTCCTGTATCCATTTATGCATTTTTCCTCCTATTAGATCTTAAACTCAAGGGCAGGGACTCTCTTAGCTTTAATTAATTGTATTCTCAGTGTTTAACACAGAGTCTGGCATATAGCAAGTACTTAGTAAATGCTTATTGGAGTTATTCTTTATCTAAGAGAAGCACATTTGTGTAAATAATTCCACCTTCAGATACTATGAATAGCAAAAGACTCTTAAAAAATGTTAGGTACTCCTTAGAAGCAGGAAAATTAACTCATAATAAGTATATAGCCCACTTCTCTAAATAACTAGGCAATTCAATGAAGAAAACGAATTTTATTTCCCACAAAATTATCTGTTTGTTTTTTTTTTTGGGGGGGTTGTTTTTGTTTTTGTTTTTTGTTTTTTTACTGAATTGGCCACATTAACATGCCATGTTGGATGCAAAGCAAAATAATCAACCAGTCATCTTGAAATTTAAACTTGTGTAAGAAAAAAATAAAAGATCAATTAGCTGATTTTTTTTCTTTTCATATGAATTATTTTGTGTCAATTCATTAAATTTAATGAGCATTTATTAAGTTCCTATTATATGTGAAACATTGCACCAGGTGTGAGGTATATAAAGACAAAAATGAAAGAATCTCTGGCTTTCAAGGAATTAGATTTTATTGCCTACAAACCACAAGGATTTGTATGTGAGGCTATTTTGGAACCAAACAAGAAATAAAACATTACCATTATGGTTGATAAACTGTTATTCTATGATCTATAAGATGAGTTTAAGTGTCCATATTCTTGATTTGACCAAATATTTTAATGGGGGAGACAAAGTGATTTCTTGCTTTACTATATTTCTTTTTTATTTTATTTTTAAATTATGGAATTAAAATAAGGAATTTCATAACAATATAATAAAAAGATGATTGTACATAAAACTGCAAATCTACTATGTATAACTTACTGTTCCTCTCAAATATACCATACAACTGTCATGTAAATTTGTTTTTTTTTCTTCCTTCTCCCTATCCTCACTTTTACCATATTTCTTTTTTTTTTTAATTAAAGCCTTTTTTATTTTTTTTATTTTATTACATTCATGGATAATTTTTAATATTCACCCATACAAAACTGTGTTCTATTTTTTTCCCTCCCCCAGTTGGCAAGTACCATATTTCTTAAAAGTTTTTAACTTGCTATAAGAAGCCAAGGCATTTGGTTTGTTTGTAATTCCATCTGATAAGCATACCAGATAAATAGATATTAAAGTATAAATTCTTGTTCAACATTCAATACCCTACATAATCGAGCTCTGACTTACATTTCTAGTCTTTTTAACATTGATCCCTGCATGTGCCCTGTGTTTCAGAAGAACTGGTCCCATAGTTCTTAGCCTCTAAGCCTCTGTATATCTCAATCCCATTTTCTAAATGGACTCAATCTATATCTCCACCCATTGCAATACTCTTCATTCTTCAAAATCTAGTTCTGGTTCTACCTACTCACTTATTCCTTAATGTTTCTTTACTTGATCATTATATAGTAGAAAGTATATTAGATTATCAAGTCAAGACATTAAGTTTATCTTTCTCATATATTATGTATATAACCTTCATCAAATCACCTAACCTCATTGGAAGAGATCCATATTGGAGGTCTCAATTGGAGGATTCAATTCCAAAGGACTATAGCAATTGTAGCCTATCTCAACCTAGTCAAATTATCATGGTAGACAAGCTAAAACAGATTGAGAATGATCTACAGGTCTCAAACTCATTGGCCTGTGAGTTAATGAGATATCTATCCAAAGCTTGTGAAGTGTTCCCTTTGAAGAATGAAAATAAGACAACAATTTACTGTAAAGTGGATGAAATAGAAAGGCTCAATGGAGTACTTAGAACTTGGTCCAACATGCCAAAGTCATTTATTATATCCTGGGTTATCACCAATCATCTTGATTTTTATCTTGGCACTGGAAGATCAGTGGAAGAGAGATTAAAGCTGATAACTTTATGCAACTCAGCCTCATTTAATTCATGTACAAATCAAAGTATCAATTGATAATGTCATCATCTTCTTCAAAAATTAAAAATAACCAACAACAACTCCGAAGTACAAAAATTATAAACCATTGAAAATACATTTATTTTTGTAATATAAATAGAAAGATTAACATAAAATTAAATAAATATCTATTTTTTAAAACATCAAGAATATATAAGCACAAACAGTTATAGACCACACACTATTTGTGTATCAGATCTCAGGGAGATTTATGTATGTTGAACCAATTAAATCCATTATATTTTATATTATCTTTCCCATAGATGCCAATGAATATATTTTCCTTATAAATTTTTAAAAAAATAGTTGAAATTGTATTTTCACTTCTTTGTCAAGTCATCACTTCTAAATGCAAAAGTTTTGTTTTGTTTTGCATTTAATATTTTAAACTGATCTATCAGTGTCTCTACTAAGTCTGTATCCCAAAGAGATCATAAAAGGGGAAAGGATACACATACGCAAAAACGTTTGTAGCAACCTTTTTTTGTAGTGGCAGGGAACTGGAAATTGAGTAGGTACCTATCAACTGGAGAATTGCTGAATAAGTTATGATATATGAATATAAAGAAATATTATTGTCCTATAAGAAATGATGAGCGGGCTGATTTCCGAAAAACCTGGAAAGATTTACATGACTTGATTCTAAATGAGAAGAACCAAGAGAACATTCTATCTGGTAAAAGCAAGATTATGTGATGATCAACTGAGTTGGAATTGGCTCTTTTCAACAAAGAGATGATTCACAGCAATTCCAATAGACTTGTGAGAGAAAATCCCATCCGCATCTAGAGAGAGAACTATGGAAACTGAATGTGGATCAAAACAGCATTACATCTTTTTCATTTGTTGCTGTCTGCTTTTTTTATTTTTTTTGATGTGATTTTTCTTGTGCAGCATGATGAATATGAAAATACGTTCAAAAGAATTCTATTTGTTCAGTCTATAAGACTGCTTGCTATTTTGGGGAGAGATAAAGAAAAAATTGAAACACAGGGTTTTGCAATGATGAAAGTTGAAAACTATTTTTGGCAATATTTGGAAAAATAAAATACTACCAAAATGAAAAAATAAACTAATTAATTTAAAATATTTTTAAAATATGAAAAGCATTAAATCAATATACAATACATTTTTCCTTTTATTTGAGATTTCTATTTTAACAGCAATCACTTTGCATATGCCATTGTCTTATTTTTCAAGGTATTTAACCAAAAAGCTTTCTTTTTGTCCATTAAGAAAAGCCTTCAACTTTGTACTTTCCTTATGATTAATCCTGAATAGAACCTGAGCCTTAGGAACATTATTCTTTAATCATATCGTTAAACAGCCTTGCATTTATTGTGAATTTATTCCTTATATGCTAGTAAATGTACACATCTTCTCCTTTAGAATGATGCTTTTTTTTTTTTAATCAGCTTTTCCTTCTTTTCTTTGAATCAGTAACACAAAGCATAGCTGTTTGCTTTTATTATTTCCTTCATAAGTACATGTTAATTGATAGATTAATCCTTGGGAGTCTCTGGCTAAGGATTGTCAAGTATTTAACTAACAAGGAGAATAAAAAGATTATCATATGAGAGAGGAAAATAACTTTATTTGTTAATGTTGAAAGGAACTTGAAAAAGCTATATTGAGGTATGTATGACAAATCCAGCTCTGTAATTCCATCAGTGAGTAAATTCCTTCTACAACTACAAATAAGCAGTTCCTCTTAACTTAATCTTTAGAGAGAACTACATAAAGCACTGAGAGATTAAGTAAATGATTTTTTTTTTCCTGGTCACATAGCTAAGATATTTCAGAACAGAACTTAAATCCAGATTTTATTTAGAGATGGTAGTACTTGAATCTAGATCTTATTGGCAACATGGAATAGGCAACAGAGCCTGTTAGGGTCACAAATACTTGAATTCAAGATCTTTTACCCATACTGGCCAAACACCTCAGGAAAGTCATTAAATTTTTCAGTGCCCAAAGCAACTCCCCAAGACTTAAAGTTGAACAACAGCAGTTGATCTAACTATGTAAAAAAGTTTTTAAAATGAATTCCATGTACAAAGGAAATAAGAAATCTAGACCACTTTAAAAAAAATCTTTAAACAGAAAGATAGTGGAATTTTAAAAAATTATAATGGATAATTTTTAAGAGTTAAAGAACACTTTAAAGTTTAAATGCTGAATTTTCTCTTTTCAATGATAAAGCAATATTGAAAAAAGGTGGAAAATGCTTCAAGGTCTTTCACTATGTTGCTATTCTGTATGCTTCATGCTCAACAATATACTTCCTGCTGTTAGGAGGCTCAGAATTGCACTTCTCATCATTGACTTCAACTTTCATTTTGTTTTATTCTTACTGTGAAATCTGCTTAAAGAGACCACCTAAGGTTTCCAAGAAAAATGGTCTTTGTTGTGGTTTAGTACAAATGAACGTGGATTGTGTCTACACAAGAAGAAAGTATCTGTATAGTCAATGAAATATTTTAGTAGGGTTTAATTTTCCTGTGATTGAATTGTCCAGTTTTCATCTGGATATATAGCAGCCTATACACACAATCACAGAAAACAAATTATTCTATTTTTAAGTGTAAAGTTATAAACCTTTAGAGCTTTCATGGCCATATTTACAAATAAAAGGACAAGACTCTGATAAGATGCTTTGAGGTAAGAGTGTCTTGAGGTACTCTAGACTTAACTTTGCCTATGTGCCATTTCCTAGACCACTTACCTGCATGAAAGAATGGAAAATATTTGGAATCAGAAGACTAGAATACTTCTAGTCCCAGAACTAGGGGGCTTTTTAGTAGCTATTTGGGAATTAGTAATCAAATTGATAATGACCATAAATAAGTTAGGCTTCTGATATTAAAATCAGCAGATAGAGGGAATCTATAACTCCCTCTGAAAGAAACATTCAAGACCCTAAAGTAGAAAATTTAATCCAATGAAAAGATTAAGTATTTGTCTAGGTAAAAAGAGTCTAGTGGCTAATGGGATTGTCACTTAAAGCAAAGAATTTCCTGTTGCAATGAGTTGGCTTCTAGCACAGAATCCATGGGAAAGAAAGACAAGTGACCCAATAACTAGGAAAATACTGAGGATTTCTTTATCCCTTCTCTCCTCCAATCATATTTTTTGGGGGGGGGTTGTTTGTTTTTGTTTTTTGAATTTATTGCTCTAAAGGTCAGGGTGTTCTTCTAAAGAGCTGTAACAAAATCTCAAGTTTTTGAACTAAACAAGCAAGATAAGGCCATTTTTTAATTAAGAAATGATAGTGCCATAGCTAATGATTTCAAAATAAATTAGAATCTGGAAGCAGAGAGAAGCTCCCCTCTCATCAGAAGGGATTACATATCTAAAGGAAAAGTATCTAGGGAACAATAATCTACAGAGATATCTTGTCAAATGATCAATAAACAAATATTTGTTAAATGTTTACTCTGTTGCAGACAGTAAAGGCAGTGCTGGAAATACAAAGCTGAGCCAGCCTCCACCCTCAAAGAGCTTATGTTCAATGAGTGAATGCATCATCAATTATGGGAGTGGTGGTTAAATAATGGATTTTCATTACAGGAAGTCACAAGAATTATGAGTAAAGCTGTAAGTTGTAGATTGTCAGGTCATTTTCCATGACAATAGTAGCATTTTTTAAATTATTGTTTCCAAGTAAGAATAAGAGGTAAAATAAGGTCTCCTATGTGTATGTATATGCATGGAATTAGGACAGATGATAAAATGAGCATGTTTAGATATGACTCAGTGCTTTGTTAGTTAGACAGTTAGACAGGAGTCAGCATCCACTGTGTTTGTTGTAGGGCAAAGTTAATAAAGATCTCCATGTCATGGCTTCAAGTAATTTGCTATCGTTCTTCCTAGCTACAAGGGCCATCGAAGAAAGAAACATCTTTTTTTTTATTTTTCTAAAATGTCTACTATTCAGGAAATTCCTTTAATTCTCTGGAATGTCTGATTATTAAACTCTAACACTTGGGGTTACACCTAGGCTAACTTTTCCGTGTTTTGGTGTAGAAATGGAAATATTAGAATAACTGGAAATTGGAAAGTAAAAAAAAAAAAAAAAAAAAAAAAAAAAAAAAGATGAAAAGAGAATAAAAGCCCTCTGCTGCTAACTTTTATAAGCAAAAGGGATAATTTATTTTGCAAAAGTCCATCTTTCTCAAAATCGTGGCTACCCAATTACATAGGAAGCACATAAGGTCACTGGAAATCAATGAGGAGTTTTCTTTGGTCTTTTAAGAAGATGCCCTTTACTTTTGATTTTTTCTTTGTTACATTTTCCCAGTTCATTGGATAATAGTATAATAGGGCTTTTTTTTTTTCTTTTTTTACTTTTTGATTCATTCCTTTTCTAGAAAACAAGTTTGCCATGGCAAAATTTTTATTCTCTCTGTGCCTTTACTAATGGGACATATAACTATTTTGTATGAGTCCCATAAATTGAAAACATTCTTTTAAATATATAAAATGTTCTTCACTTTCAGTAATGACATAAAATATGTCTTTAGTGTTCTAAATATCTCTCAAAAGATTATTTTAAAATATTTTGAAGTATAGCAAAGTGGCTATGTTGAGTGTTGTGTGTTGAACTTGTCATCAGGAAGACAGGTTAAAATCCCACTTCTAGCAAAATAACTGTGTGTTCTTATATGTAAATGGTTGTCTTTTTATAAAAATAAAGATAATAATAACAATATGATATACTTGA
This sequence comes from Sminthopsis crassicaudata, assembly GCF_048593235.1. Classification (NCBI taxonomy): domain Eukaryota; kingdom Metazoa; phylum Chordata; class Mammalia; order Dasyuromorphia; family Dasyuridae; genus Sminthopsis; species Sminthopsis crassicaudata. The sequence goes on along the minus strand of NC_133620.1, from coordinate 212,679,688 downwards.
GAAGACTGTGATGAAGCTCAAATGAAATAATATTTGCAAAGCTTTATGCAAATTATTGTTATTATTATCTCTTCATATTTTTATGCAGTTTAGTTTGAAATGTTTGTAGGACAAGTGATATTTTGTTATTATTCATTCCTATTGAATGATCTATAGAATGTTACACAGATACATAAAGTAATTGCCTTTAGTAGGTAAAAAAAAAAAAATTAGGATATAAGCTCATCTTTTTTTAGATCATTGAAACTATCCTTGATACAAATCCAAAAGCAGACAAGACAGCAAAGATAATATTTAGCTTCTTGTGCTCCTGATTTTTTTTATTCCCTTGGCCAGATCTATAAAATTTGAAAACTTCATTTCATATAGATTAGAAGATATGACTATATGGAATTGTAAAATCCATTTAAAATGTTATCCTTTAAAGTTTTATTTTTTTAATTAATTGTACTTGGTGGATTCTGGCCACTATATAGGTTATAATAATAATCTTGTTCCAGTACAGTTTATTAATTGAGTTCTTTAAGATATTTTTAAGCCTGTATTTGTAATTTGGAGATTTATTAACTATCATTGAATGAAATAGATCTTCTAATATATAATACTGTCTATATATTCCTAGATATTCAGAGCTATTGTACTTATAAAACTAGATCTCCCTATTTTGCCCAAGTTGGAATTATAAGTTACTCATAGACCCAGCTCCCTTTTTGATTAACCTAAAAGCTTCACTTGCTCTCTTTCCAACTTAAGCAGCCAGTTTCCTATATTTTAATCTAGAGACTCAGCATATTGGTACTGGACTTATTACAAACACTTGATTGGCTTTAGCCTACTGAAACTTAGAACTTACTAATTCAAGTAAGCCACTAGACTCAGAATCCCCTGGTGTCAGGGATAACAAACCTGTATCAACATGCCTACCCAGTTCTAAACATTTACAGCCTGTACAATATTGTGTTATACTATTTCTAAAACTGCTTTGAATAACCTTCATTGATCTTTAAGCCTGAATTCTATAAAGATAGTTCTGAAGTTTCTGGTGCAATTCCATTATCTTCTTTTGCCTTTAAAATGCTCATTTTCATAAACAAAGGCTGTCACATGAATTTGTTTATAGAAATGAATTATTTTATAAGGGTAACTCCAAACCATCATAATCTCTACCATAAACGCCATTCATGTAGATATTAATCATGAGAGGCTTTTTGATTCTGCTTCTAGATCTCAATCATTTCATAATTTTCAATCAGAGTGGTAAACTACATTCAGTTACACTCTATAAATTCAATGAAGTATTTCCATGACTTTTACTATTACTCATTAATGTCTGCTTATTACCAAAGTATTTCTGTCACAAAATGACTCTACCATTCCTCTTCCTCCTTTATTTTGTGCTCAATTTTAATCTTTCTAAAACTATTCTTGATAATTTTTTTTATTTTTTTATTTTTGGTTAATATTGTCCAAAGTGTTTTTATCATATTACCTGAAAAATTTGTCAAGATTCATTTTATAATTTTGAAATATGCATCAAAATAGTATTGAAAAGATACTTATTGCTTTAACTGAGTTCTTCCTATTAAATTTTGATTTTTGAATGCCATTAAATCTGTTAATGTACCCAGGAACAGTCTTCTCATTGAAATCTTTATTATTAATGTTTCTTTCCAGAAAGAAAACAAAGTGTTTATAGTTATTTCTTTAATCTATTAACTCACTGTAGCCTCTAGATATAAGGTCAAAACCTTAAGTTCCTACCTTTCTTAGATGTACTATAAGAATATTTTATTTATCAAATCTAAATGACAATTTACAATCATTGGAGAAAGATTCCAGGACATAAGGGGACTGCTGAATTTGTTTTAAGATAGTCATATTCTATCTATATGCATTAAAAAGTTTAATGAAATTTTAGCTTGACATCTTTAATTTAAAATTTACCTCTTTAGAAGAAATGATGATGATTTGTGATAGAAGCATAATGACCTTAAATGGTTACTCAGAAAATATTGTTCTTTATGAATTTTTATTTACAAAATTGTGTTGAGGGCACATTTTAAGTAGAAAATTGTGCTCCATGAGGATATCAAATACCCAAGCACCTTCTATATATTTATGCAAATTGTATATCTTTGTAGCAAATGAATAAGCCATAAGTGCAGAACTGACTCAAAGATTTTTTGATAATCAACAAAAGCATCATATATGTTACAATGTTTTCTTGCAACCTGTTCAATAATTACTAAGTTGATAGTAAATTACTTTTTAAATTCCCTGAGATTTTTTAACTCAGTGCTTTTTCTTCTCATTTAATATATTATTTTCTTATTAGTGTTTATATATTTTATATGGAGAGTACAATACAAGATCTGACTACATTTTGTAGAATGTTAAAAAAAGAAAACAGAAAATTGGTCTATATTTGTAGAGACAACTTTTATAAATAGACTTGAGACATCTAGTAATAAAGGTGACATCAGGCTTATGTCTGAGAGGAACTGAATAGTATCTTTTTGGTAAATCATCAAGCACTGAGAGCCAATAATTGTAGATATTATGTAACACCATTTTTCAGTTTTTCAGAAAGGATAGAGTTTTAGTTATTTCCCTTTCTGTTATTGTTTTGTTATTAATTGTATTAAGAGTGTAATCTTTGTATTTTTGACTTAATCCAATTTATATTTTCATTTTGTTTGACTTGTGATAATACTGATAAAAAGAAAATAATATCCTCCTTCAGAGAGTCTGTCTTATAGATTTTTTCTCAAGCATATATACTATAGTAAAGTTGTTTTTTTTTTTTAAATAGAGGCTGAATGTTGTGCTATATTAATTTCTTATGTCACCTTAATCTTTTAATGTTTGCTTTTAATTAATAGTTTCTACTCTTATTTCCTAGTTTCTTAAGGAATTCTCTCATATTGTTCTCAAAGTGATTTCCATTTTTTATATTTTTGTTTCAAATGTTTCTCTCTACATAATTTCATAGTTTTCCTTTTAAGAGATTTGATTTATGTTCTTCACCCTGTGATTGTCATAATCATGTTTTTGTTTTTGTTTTCTTGTATCCATTGTTTCTAGAGAGGTCTTTTATGGCATAGAGATGACCTGAAGTTCGTAAAAGCCATTTGAATGAATATAAGTTCTGGCAGAACTAGAAAGGCTTTGAACAAAAGCTTTTTGAAGCTTCATATATACAACACATAAGCATAATTAGCCATAGCCATGATAAAGCAAGTCACCCAGAAAGAATGAAAGGATACATGTACTTCTCTGATTCCTTCCTAAAGATCAGAATCTTTAGGATTCTGGGAAAGACATTTCAAATTTGGAATAATTTCATAGAATTGTTAAAATGTGACCATTACATTCTATCCATCTTTTGTCATTTACTTTGCTGCTGAAACTTTTGGAACATCAGACTCCTACTACTATGGCTAGAAAAACAAATGTCTTCTACACTGGAACTACTATCCCGGGGTTGCTTTTGCACATTTAGTGACAAAGAAAAAAAAATACATATGATCCAGCAAACCAAATATCCCCAGACCAAAGACCATTCTTCACAACTCATATGCACATCCATACTGGCCATCTTCTTCCTCTATCCCTACATACACTTTGCAGCTTTTGCTCAGGAAACAATTGCAACAGCAGCATTATACCTTATGGATCCATTCAAAAACATTCATTAAGCACCTATCCTGGGCCAGCTGCTAGGGATACAAAGCAAAAAAATAAATAAATAAATTAAATAGTCCCTGAGCTCAAAGGAGCTAACATTCTCCTTAGGGGATATATCATATACATAGAAAAGTAAAAGTAAATACAAATAATACATATAAAACAATTTGAAAGAGTAAGGTATAAATATCTGGAAAAATGTGATGAGGCAACAGAACAAGAAAGCCTTTTAATAGGAAGTAGCAAAGAGTAGGATAAAGACTGAATAGTCCTATCTAAACCTTAAAATTGATTATCTGCCCATCATTATAACTCTTTGAGATTCCTGAAAACTAGAAAATCTCATTCTCTTCCTTTCTGTGTGAGTCTTTATCGCCAGGCAGTGGGCTCTCCCTATTCCTCTCAGATGGAAAACTCTCAATGTTTTCTGAAATTTTGAAATTCATGCAACAGTGAACTATTATTCTGATGATCATCAAAAATTCTGTAGGATGTAGCTGGAGTATCATAAGATCTAGGAGTTTATTCCCTCTTCACTACTTTGATCACACAACTCCCTTCTTAACTAAGCTGTGATGTCTGTGGCATTTATTTATTATTTCATCCATTGATTATCTACCATTAGTTCACATAATGTATTATCTTATTCTCCCATTTTTGGATCCTGAAAGTTTTACATGAAGCAATATCTTCCATGTTTTCTCCTTCCATATTTTTAATCTGTTAAGATTTATCACTAAATAATAATCATTAATTAAGCATTTCTCAAGTGCCAGGAATTGTGCAAAGTGCTGAGGAGATTATATATATATATATATTTATATACATAAACCAATCTCTCTCTTCTTGTATATTCTAAGTCACCTAAAGTAAATTTTACTTATTTAAGTATTATTTTTATTCCTCAACACCTTGGTTTTCTCTATATAGACTTCTATTTTCTGTTCTTTGATTTTTGTCATTTCTGCTCAAATTTTTTTTTGTTTTCCCCATTTGTACTCTCCATCAATTCCTTCTGCAGATGAGAATGCTTATAACATTCTTTAAATACTTTGGTTTTATTTTTTCCCTTGAGAGCTTTCTTCATAAAATTTAAATATTAGTATTCCATACTTCCATCTTCAATTCTTCAGAGGAATCATAGCTTTCTCTTTGCATTTTATAGTCTTCCTTATTTAACAAGAATTTGTTCATCCTCTATGTGACCCCACTTTTAAGGAATTATGATGGGGATTTACCATATCACTATCAGGAAAAGCACCTTTCATTTTACAAGACACAATTTTGTATTCTTTTTAGTAAATCTTGAAGTCTTATAAATTCTACTAGTCCACTCCCCTTTTCTATAAGTATCTTTCTATTAGTACGCTTTATCAGAGCAAATAACTTTTAAGTATTGTATTCATAAAAATGCATTTTCAAAATTATATTTTCTTATCACTTTCCACGACTTCTAGCTCTTTTATATTCCCTAAATTGCAAATAAAATGTCCTTCTTATGTTCCATTTATATTCAGGAAAGGAGTCCTTTTTGTAAGCAGCTCCTTTCGACCATGTTTCTCTTCTAATTATTGTACATTCATAAGTCTCATCTTCTCTTCTAAACTGACATTTGTGATTATATATCTTTTAACAAAAATCTCATATATCTTTATAAAATCTGCATGGTAGGGACAGAATTAGGATTGTCCCTGTAAAAAAGGTTTAGACTTCAAGGCAGATGGAAAAGTCTTTCAATCTTAGTGTAGAGCTAAGGCTGATGGCAATGCATCATTCTAATGTTATTTCCATTGATAAAGAAATATCATTTTTTTTATGTTGCACTATTTGACAGTACCATAGATAGGTATTAAAAATTATCTTTGTCAGATCTTAAGCAGCTGTGGTTATAGGACTTGCAGGTGCAAATGTCAAACAGTATCTCCCATGACCTCATTTTCTAGAATGATAGCTGTGAAGTCTAAGTCAGAAGCAGAACCTAAAGTCTGGAAGTGCTATTACTCTCAACTTGGACTCATTACGCATTGGTGGTAATTTTTCAGTCATTAGCATTGTATTTGCTTTAAATGTTATCTTTTTCAGTATAAAATTATCTTTCTAGAGAAAAGTTACAATTTAACATACAAATATTGGCATAGTAAAAAAAAAATTAAAAAATTTAAATTAAAAAAAAAAAAAAAAACCTCTTCTCAGTAATTTCTCCCCTAATGATGGTATTAGGACCTGATCAGAAGTCAGTCCTAGGTATCATAACAGAGGTGGTGGGTAAGGAAATGCAGGTGGTTTGTCTTGTCTGTCATATGCCATATTTATTCTTTCCTAAAATGTCTTACTACCCTAAGCCTAATCCCTGAATATACAATATGCATAATTTCTTTATAGTAATTCGTCCTTGTTTTTAATCTTTTAAAGTTTTAATTAGCTTTTTAAGTTTTTTTTTTTTTTTTTTAATTAAAATCTCAGTCTTAACTAGTGTTTTTTGTTGTTGTTGGGATTAAGTGACTTGCCCAGGGTCACACAGCTAAAAAATTTTAAGTGTCTGAGGCCAGATTGGAACTCAAATCCTCCTGACTTCAGAACTGGTGCTCTATCCACTGTGGCTCCCCTTAATTAGTGTTTTACACTTTAATACTATGTTCCTACTTTTAAATTTCATTATATTTTATTAAATTTCACTTAGTTCTTTATAGCATCTTTCCTCTTTTTATTATCCCTTCAATTAATATTTCTTTCACATATATCTTTCTCTTCTTTCTTTTCTTTTTTCTTCTCTTTCTTCCTCCTTTACTTTTCTCCTTTTCTCCTTTCCTTGTATCATTTCTTCTTTCTTCTCTTACTTTCTTCTTTCTTCCATTTATGTTTTCCTTTTTTCCTTCTTCCCTTTCTTCTTTCTTTATTTTCTTCCTTTCTTTTCTTTTTCAAAATAACTGGTTATCACAAAAAAATAAATTCACTAAAGAGTCTCTTCTTGATAACTTGATACTTTTTAAACTTTCTTGCATATCGCTTATTTAGGAAGTTTGCAAATTAAATAATTTGCTCAGTATTAAGTGTGTAGTTTTCTTTTTTGTGGGAATGCTTCAAATGTTCTTCTTTTCCTGGCTATAAATCAATTTTTATTGATTAAACTCAGGTTTGCATGTTATATCATTTGGATCTACAGCCTAAGCTCATTTACTTTTAAGGATATATACTGTACCAATACATGTTCCAATTTCTTGTAATAAGATTAATGCATTCATGCAGACATGCATTCTTCAAATTATCTTTCTTTCATATTTCAAGTTCTTTTCTACTGCCTCTTTTTCCATTTTTTTTTGCTAATGAAATCATTAAACTTAATGTTTATGTGCCTTAAAGAAAATGCTGTCATAGAACCATGGTTCTTGAGCTAAAACATATCAGAAAGATCACCCACTTCAGTCTTTTCATTTTTAAAATAAGGAAACTGTAACCTAGAAAGTGATTTCCTTAAAGTCAAATAAGAATTTGGGTCCACTAAATTCTAAGTCACATTCATTAAATCCAGAGTATACATTTAAAATTGTGCCATAAGACAAATATTCTTTCATTTTGCAGAAAAGGTAATAGATCCAGAGACACAAAGTGACTTGGTAAAGTTCACACAGTGTATATTTTAGCATCAAAGGATTCTAATTCAGTACAATGTCTACCAATATTATCTCTTTCAAAGTCTTGCCTCATTTCCTGGAATCTGGTTAGCTTTCTTAAAGCCTTTTTCTCTCTTTGGTTCTGAGAGTTTGAGCTCTTGCCGCCATTCCTTTGTAATCTCTGCTTCTGCCAGCTTCTTGAGGTTCTGCTGAATGTGTCTTGGTTTCTGTGGGGGAGATAGGAGGACCACCACCATGGTCTCTGTCTTCCACTTGGTATAAATATTGTAAATCCAATAGTGCAAAATACTCTCTTCTATTTATGGAATGTTTCCTATTGAGTTTATTAAATGCATCTTGTAGTACCTCATCCACATTCCCTGATATTTGAGAATCTTTTCTCATATTCTCTCTAAATTGAAACTATTAGCCAAGAAGACTCTTTTTCCCATCTTCATCTGACAAAACTCAGTTATCTTCTTTTTTTTTTTTTATTTTATTCATTTTTCCAAATTATCCCCTCCCTCCCTCCACTCCCTCCCCCCGATGGCAGGTAATCCCATACATTTTACATGTGTTACAATATAACCTAGATACAATATATGTGTGTAAATACCATTTTCTTGTTGCACATTAATTATTAGCTTCCGAAGGTATAAGTAACCTGGGTAGATAGACAGTAGTGCTAACAATTTACATTCGCTTCCCAGTGTTCCTTCTCTGGGTATAGTTATTTCTGTCCATCATTGATCAACTGGAAGTGAGTTGGATCTTCTTTTATGTTGAAGATTTCCACTTCCATCAGAATACATCCTCATACAGTATTGTTGTTGAAGTGTATAGTGATCTTCTGGTTCTGCTCATTTCACTCAGCAACAGTTGATTTAAGTCTCTCCAAGCCTCTCTATATTCCTCCTGCTGGTCATTTCTTACAGAGCAATAATATTCCATAACCTTCATATACCACAATTTACCCAACCATTCTCCAATTGATGGACATCCATTCAACTTCCAGTTTCTAGCTACAACAAAAAGAGCTGCCACAAACATTTTGGCACATACAGGTCCCTTTCTGCTCTTCAGTATTTTTTTGGGATATAATCCCAATAACAGCAATGCTGGGTCAAAGGGTATGCACAGTTTGACAACTTTTTGGGCATAGTTCCAAATTGCTCTCCAGAATGGCTGGATTCTTTCACAACTCCACCAACAATGTATCAGTGTCCCAGTTTTCCCACATCCCCTCCAACATTCATCATTATTTGTTCCTGTCATCTTAGCCAATCTGACAGGTGTGTAGTGGTATCTCAGAGTTGTCTTAATTTGCATTTCTCTGATCAGTAGTGATTTGGAACACTCTTTCATATGAGTGGAAATAGTTTCAATTTCATCATCTGAGAATTGTCTGTTCATATCCCTTGACCATTTATCAACTGGAGAATGGTTTGGTTTCCTATAAATCAGGGTCAGTTCTCTATATATTTTGGAAATGAGACCTTTGTCAGAACCTTTACTTTTAAAAATATTTTCCCAATTTGTTACTTCCCTTCTAATCTTCTTTGCATTAGTATTGTTTGTACAGAAACTTTTTAGTTTGATGTAATCAAAATCTTCTATTTTGTGATCAATAATGATCTCTAATTCTCCTCTGGTCATAAATTCCTTCCTCCTCCACAGGTCTGAGAGGTAGACTATTCTCTGTTCCTCTAATCTATTTATGATCTCATTCTTTATGCCTAAATCATGGACCCATTTTGATCTTATCTTGGTATATGGTGTTAAGTGTGGGTCCATATCTAATTTCTGCCATACTAATTTCCAGTTTTCCCAACAGTTTCTTCCAAATAATGAATTTTTGTCCCTAATGTTGGTATCTTTGGGTTTGTAAAAGATTAGATTGCTATAGATGTACCCTTTTTTGTCCTTTGTATCTAATCTGTTCCACTGATCTACCGTTCTATTTCTTAGCCAGTACCAAATGGTTTTGGTGACTGCTGCTATATAATATAGCTTTAGATCAGGTACACTTAAACCACCTTCCTCTGAGTTTTTTTTCATTAGTTCCCTTGCAATTCTCGACCTTTTATTCTTCCATATGAATTTTGTTGTTATTTTTTCTAGGTCATTAAAAAAGTTTCTTGGGAGTCTGATTGGTATAGCACTAAATAAATAGATTAGTTTGGGGAGTATTGTCATCTTTATTATATTCGCTTGGCCTATCCAAGAGCACTGAATGTCTTTCCAATTATTTAAATCTGACTTTATTTTTGTGGCAAGTGTTTTGTAATTTTTCTCATATAATTCCTGACTATTCTTTGGTAGATGGATTCCCAAATACTTTATACTTTCAACATTTGTTTGGAATGGAATTTCTCTTTGTATCTCTTGCTGTTGCATTTTGTTGGTGATATATAAGAATGCTGAGGATTTATGTGGATTTATTTTGTATCCTGCCACTTTGCTAAAATTCTGAATTATTTCTAATAGCTTTTTAGCAGAGTCTTTGGGGTTCTTTAAGTATACCATCATGTCATCTGCAAAGAGTGATAGTTTGATTTCCTCATTTCCTACTCTAATTCCTTGAATCTCTTTCTCGGCTCTTATTGCCGAGGCTAGCATTTCTAGTACTATATTGAATAGTAATGGTGATAGTGGGCAACCTTGTTTTACTCCTGATCTTACTGGGAAAGGTTGCAGCTTATTTCTATTGCATATTATGCTTACTGAAGGTCTTAAATATATGCTCCTGATTATTCTAAGGAATAATCCATTTATTCCTATACTCTCAAGAGTTTTTAGTAGGAATGGATGTTGGATTTTGTCAAATGCTTTTTCTGCATCTATTGAGATGATCATATGGTTTTTATTAATTTGATTATTAATATGATCAATTATACTATTAGTTTTCCTAATATTAAACCAGCCCTGCATTCTTAGTATGAATCCTACTTGATCATAGTGTATTATCCTGGGGATGATTTTCTGAAGTCTTTTTGCTAATATCTTATTTAAGATTTTAGCATCAATATTCATTAAGGAAATTGGTCCATAATTTTCTTTCTCAGTTTTAGATCGACCTGGTTTAGGTATCAGTACCATGTCTGTGTCATAAAAGGAGTTTGGTAGGACTCCTTCATTCCCTATTTTTTCAAATAGTTTATATAGCATTGGGGCTAATTGTTCTTTAAATGTTTGGTAGAATTCACATGTAAATCCATCTGGTCCAGGGGATTTTTTTCCTGGGGAGTTGATTAATAGCTTGTTCTATTTCTTTTTCTGAAATGGGACTATTTAAGCAATTTATTTCCTCCTCTGTTAATGTAGGAAGCCTATATTTTTGGAGGAAGTCATCCATTTCACTTAAGTTATCAAATTTATTGGCATAAAGTTGGGCAAAGTAACTCCTTATTATTTCTCTAATTTCCTCTTCATTGGTGGAAAGATCCCCCTTTTCATTTATAAGACTAACAATTTGATTTTCCTCTTTCTTTTTTTTGATCAGATTTACCAAAGGTTTATCTATTTTATTGGCTTTTTCATAAAACCAACTCTTGGTTTTATTTATTAATTCAATAGTTTTTTTACTTTCAATATTATTGATTTCTCCTTTTAATTTTTGTATTTCAAGTTTAATTTTTGGTTGGGGGTTTTTAATTTGGTCTTTTTCTAGCCTTTTAAGTTGCAAGCCCAATTCGTTAATCTTCTCTTTCTCTATTTTCTTCAAATAAGCCTCTAAAGATATAAAATTTCCCCTTATTACTGCTTTAGCTGCATCCCACAGATTTTGGTATGATGTCTCATCATTGTCATTATCTTGGGTGAAATTATTAATTGTTTTCAGTTATCTTCTTTCACCAAACTAACCAAAGTAATAGTCCATAATGAAACAGGAAAGTCTGTTCATTAAGAATCCTTCTTAAGAATAAGCTATGAATTAGTGGGTTATGGCCTATTCTTTAAAAGTGTGGTTAACCATCCTGTCTTTGTATAAACCATCATATAATCTTAAACAGACTTCCAAGCCCTTTGTGTAGTACTTTACATTTACAAAAAGCTTTGTATAATGTAAGTACCTACTATCAACAAGCATTGAGTAAACACTTAGTGTCAGACATTGTGCAAAGTGTTAGGAATACAAATAAAGTCACGTGACCTTTGCTTTCAACATGTAACAACTATTCTCTTCCAAATTTCTGTCCAAATGTCCTCTGTAATAATATGATTTGATTAGAGTCTATTTTGGTTCCTATATAGTAAAGTCCCAAATTATCAATCCAAATCTTGACCTTAAGTTTGAGTCTTCAAGGCTTCCCTACTGGATTGTTGGTTACAGAACTTGTCTAGAATCTTGGGTCCAAAGTTGCCATATGTCAGTTTTGAGTTAAGTAAGGATTCCACTGCTTGTGCCCAGCATTGAAAAGAACAACAAAATACAAAAGCAGTCTAAATAAACAAATAAATCTAAATCACTTCTTAGGGCCATAGGACCTAGAAAAGGAAGGTAATAGAAACCTTCCCACTTCTTTAACTTTAATTTTTTTTTTTTTTATTAAAGCTTTTTATTTTTCAAAACACATATGTATTCATTTTTGCAACATTAGCCCTTGCAAAACCTTGTCTTCCAATTTCCCACCCCTTCCCCCACATTCTCCCATAGATGGCAAATAGTCCATGGTAGAAATATATGTTAATATGTTAAACATGGTAGAAATATGTATTAAATCCAATATATGCATACATATTTATACAATTATTGTGCCACACAAGAAAAAGAGGAGAAGCAAAACAAAATGCAAGCAAACAACAACAAAAAGAGTGAAAATACTATGTTGTGAACCACATTTAGTTCCTACAACAATTCTATCTCTGGGTATAAATGGCTCTCTTCATTGATGAACAATTGGAACTGGTTTGAATCATTTGATTGTGGAAGAGAGACACACCCAACAGAATTCATCATCACATAATTTTGCTGCTACCATGTACAATGATCTCCTGGTTTTGCTCATTTCACTTAGCATCAGTTCATGTAAGTCTCTCCAGGCTTTTCTGAAACCATCCTGTTGGTCATTTCTTACAGAACAATAATATTCCATAACATTCATGTAGCATAATTCTCCAATTGATGGGTATCCACTCGATTTCCAGCTTTTTGCCACTATAAAAAGGGCTGCCACAAATATTTTTGCACATGTGGGTTTCTTTCCCTCCTTTAAATTCTCTTTGGGATATAAGCCCAGTAGAAACACTGATGTATCAAAGGGTATGAAGAATTTGATAACGCTTTGAGCATAGTTTCAAATTGTTCTCCACAATGGCTGGATCTGTTCACAACTCCACCAAAAATGTATTAGTGTCCTAGTTTTCCCATATCCTCTCAAACATGTCCTTATCTTTTCCTGTCATCTTAGCCTATCTGAGAGGTGTATAGTAGTATCTCAGAGTTATCTTAATTTGCATTTTTCTGATGAATAGTAATTTAGAGTACCTTTTCATATGACTAGAAATAGTTTCAATTTCTTCATCCGAATATTATCTGTTCATATTATTTGACCATTTATTATGGGAGAATTGTTTGAATTCTTATAAATTTGAGTCAGTTCTGTATATATTTTAGAAATGAGACCTTTATAAAAACCTTTGAATGTAAAAATGTTTTCCCAATTTATTGCTTCCCTTCTAATCTTGTCTGCATTAGTTTTGTTAGTACAATATAATCAAAATTATTTATTTTGTGATCAATAATGATCTCTAGTTCTTTGGTCACAAATTCCTTCCTCCTTTACAAATCTGAGAGATAAACTATCCTATGTTCTAATTTGTTTATAGTATCATTCTTTATATCTAGACCATGAACCATTTCAACCTTATCTTGGTATATGGTGATCAGTGTGGGCCAATGCCTAGTTTCTGCCATACCAATCTTCAGTTTTCCCAGCAGTTCTTATCAAATAGTGAATTCTTATCCCATAAGCTGAGGTCTTTGGCTGTGTCAAACACTAAATTGATGTGGTTATTGACTATTTGGTTCTGTGAACCTAACCTATTCTACTGATCAAATATTCTATTTGTTAGCCAGTACAAATGATGACTACTGCTTTATAATATAGTTTTAGATGTGGTACAGCCAGACCACCTCCATTTACATTTTTTTTTCATTAATTCTTGACCTTTTGTTCTTCCAGATGAATTTTGTTGTTATTTTTTTCTAGGTCAGTAAGATAATTTCTTGGGAGTTTGATTAATATAGCACTAAATAAATAGATTAGGTAGAAATGTCATCTTTATTATATTTGCTCTACCTACCCAAGAGCACTTGATATTTTTCTAGTTGCTTAGATCTGACTTTATTTGTGTGGAAAGTGTTTTGTAGTTTTGCTCACATAGTATCTGACTTTCCCTTGGCAGATAGATTCCCAAATATTTTATACTATCAACAGTTACTTTAAGTGGAATTTCTCTTTGTATCTCTTGCTGTTGGATTTTGATGGTGATATATAAAAATGTTGATGATTTATGTGGATTTATTTTGTATCCTGCAACTTTGCTGAAATTGTGGATTGCTTCTAATAGTTTTTAGTTGATTTTCTGGGGTTCTGTAAGTATAAAATCATATCATCTGCAAAGTGATAATTTGGTTTCCTCATTACCTAATCTAATTCCTTTAATTTCTTTTTTTTTTCTCTTATTGCCAGAACTAACATTTCCATAACAATATTGAATCATAATGGTGATAGTGTGCTGTAATGTCCCGTCGTCTCTAGAAATTGTGGATCATTCTCTGGGAGGAGGTTTCTTTTCTGTAAAATTTTTTTCTCTGTGAGCAGGTTTCTTGGGAGGCTTCTGGAGCCTCCAGCCAGAGTGAAGGCAGAATCTCGAATCCTCTTCTTCCCCTCTAAAAGTGTGGGACTGCTGGACTTGCGAATCTATGGGACGTTTTCTACTTGACCCAATTCAGAACTGACTCCTTCCTGACTGCCCTCTTCTTTTATCCTCCCAGAGAATGGGCTTGTGGGTATTCCAAAGGTGTAAACTCTTTTAAAGGTGTAAACTACTTTCAAAAGACTAAAGGTGTAAACTCCTTTTAAAGATGTGAACTAAAGGTGTGAATTCTGAGCTAGAGAATTGCCAAGTACCAACTTACCACCTAGTAAGAACCTAACAGTGTGCAACCTTGTTTTTACCCCTGATCTTACTAGGAATGGTTCCAGTTTGTCCCTATTACATATGATGCTTGCTGATGATTTTAAATAGATACTACTGATTATTTTAAGGAAAAGTCCATTTATTCCTGTATTTTTTAATGTTTTTAATAGGAATGGATGTTGGAGTTTATCAAATGCTTTTTCTGCATCTATTGAAATAATCATATGTTTTTTCTTAGTTTGGTTACTGATATAGTCAACTATGCTGATAGTTGAACCAGCCCTCCATTCCTGGTATAAATCCTATTTGGTCATGATGTCTTATTCTTGGGATGACTCTCTGTAATCTTTTTGCTAATATTTTATTTAAATATTCATTAGGGAAATTGGTCTATAATTTTCTTTCTAAGATTTATCTGATACCTAGTTTAGGTATCAGTACAATGTCTATGTCATAAAAGGAGTTTAATAGGAGTCCTTCTTTTCCTATTTTTTCAAATAGTTTATAGAGTATTGGACTTTATTGTTCTTTAAATATTTTGTAGAATTCACATGTAAATCCATCTGGCCCTGGAGATTTTTTCTTAGGAAGTTAATTAATAGCTTGTTCCATTTCTTTTTCTAAAATGGAACTATTTAAGTAATTTATTTCCTCTTCTGTTAATCTGGATAATCTATATTTTTGTCCTATTCCTATTACATATTCCTAGGTTATTAAATTTATTGGCATAAAGTTGAGCAAAATAACTCCTACTTATTGCTGTAATTTCTTCTTCATTGGTGGAATGTTCTCCCTTTTCATTTTTGAAACCAACAATTGGATTTCCTCTTTCCTTTTTCTAATCCAATTAACTAAAGGTTTATCTATTTTGTTGGTTTTTTCATAAAACCAACTCTTAGTTTTATTTATTAATTCAATAGTTTTTGTTTTTTTTGTTTTTTTTTTTTAATTTCAATTTCATTAATCTTTCCTTTTATTTTTAGAATTTCAAGTTTGGTGTATTTGATTAGAGGGTTTAATTTGTTGTTTTTCTAGCTTTTTTAGTTGTAAGCCCAATTCATTGATTTTTTTTTCTTTCTCTATTTTATGCAAGTAAGCATCTAGAGATATAAAATTTCTCCTTATTATCACTTCGGCTGCATCCCACAAATTTTTGGTATATTGTCTAATTTTTGCCATTTTCTTGTTTAGTATTGATATTGCTTCATTGTCCATGCTACCCTTTAGCAAGATATAGTTTCCTTCCTTATCTCTTTTAATTTGATCAATTTTTACTTTTGCTTGATCTAGAGATCAGGATAGCTATCCCTGCTTTTTTGAATCATAGTAACTTCTGTTCCAGCTTTTATTTTTTATTATTTTTTTTTTTGCTCTCTATGCATTGTCCTGCTTTAAGTGTGTTTCCTGTAAACAAGATATTGTAGGATTTTGACTTTTTTGTTACATCAAGGGAATTCTCTTTGATGATTTCCTGAAAAAAAAATGTCTAGGCTCTTTTTTTGGCATGGTTTTCAGGAAGTCTAATAATCTTTAGATTGTCTCTCCTAGATCTATTTTCCAGGTCAGTTGTTTACCCAACTAGATAGTTTACATTTTCTCCTTTTTTTTTTTTTTTCATTTTTTTGGTTTTATTTGACTGATTCTTGATGTCTCATATCATTTATTTTCATTTTTTCAGTTCTGATTTTTAATGAATTATTTTCTTCATGTATGTGTTTTAGTTCTTTTTGTATTTGTTCAATTGAATTTTTAAATGAGTTGTTTTGTTCTATGGATTTTTTTTTCCATTTCACAGATTCTGTTTTTTAAGGAGTTATTTTATTTTCCATTTCACAAATTCTGTTTTTCATGGGGTTGTTTTCTTTTTCTATTTCACAAATTCTGTTTTTCAGGGAATTGTTTTCTTTTTCCATTTTGTCAACTCTATTTTTAATGAGTTATATGCTTTTTTCTTTTCACTAAGTCTATTTTGTAATGAATTTTCTTCAGATAATTTGTTTACTTTTCCAAACCCTCTTGCAAAGTTTTCATTTCCTTTCCCCATTTTTCTTCTAGCTCGCTTTTAAGATTCTTTTTTTAATTTCTTTGAGGAGAGCCTTGTGGGATGGGGACCAATTTATATCACCCTTTGGGGCTTCATCTGAAGACATTCTTCTTTTACTCTCCTCAGAGTTTGAAATCTGTTCTCTTTAACCATAAAAACTATCTATGGTCAGAGTTGCTTTTGCTTTTTTACTCATTAAAAAAAAAAAAAAAAAAAAAAAAAAAAAGTTAAGGTCAGATTTCAGGACAAGGGCAGTTGTCCAACCAAGCTTCCTCTACAAGCAGGAGTGGCTGTGCTAGGTCAGTGCTGTTTCACTCCTGGTGCTCCTTGGGTGTGACCAGGTCCCATGAGATTCTGCCATTTCTGGGTTCATTCTTTACCTTTTGTGTCTGTGTAGAATATTTTATAACTTCTCTGCTGATCTATTGGTTTGCAAGCAGGGCAAAGTGGCCAACACTGCTGTAGATTCCTCCCCCATAGATTCTCTAGTGACACCCGGGGTCTGTGCATTGCTTGAACTGACAAGCTTCACCTGCTTGCACTTAGCCCACTTCCCTCTGATTGAAACAGACCTTTTCTGGAGAGCTTGGAAATTATATTTTGCTGGTGATTTGTTGCCTCCCAATAGTTGTGGATTCTCCCAGGCAAAAACTAATTCAGAGGCGGGGTTTACTAATTGGTCTGAGGATTGTAGGAGAAAGTCAGAAAGAAATGTGTGTCCTCTCTGCCATCTTGACTCTGCCCTCCCCTTTGAATCTTGACGCCCACCAGAAATTATAAGAAAAAGAGAGAGTTCCCCAGTTCTTACAGGTTTTTTTTTTTTTTTTTGTTGTTGTTGTTGTTGTTTTGTTTTGTTTTGTTTTTTTCTGAGGCTGGGGTTAAGTGAGTTGCCCAGGGTCACACAGCTAGGAAGTGTTAAGTGTCTGAGATCACATTTGAACTCAGGTCCTCCTGAATTCGGGGCTGGGTTCCTCCACTGCGCCACCTAGCTGCCTCCTCTTACAGTTTTTAAAGATAGCATGTTCTAGCTATGAAGCTAATTGAAAAAGCTATTCCCATCTACTTGGTAAGGGAATGCAAAACATCTTTTCCTTAAAAAAGAGGTACCTCCATGTTAGATATCTGGGGATACTCCCAAAAAAAGCACCATTACATAATAGTCCCCTGGTGTGTTTCACAAAACAGTACTGTCATAATGAAAAAGTAAAGTGACAAGATGGACTCCGAACTAGCTAAGAGCTATGAAAGACAAAGGAACAGGAGAAAGCTTGTGCATAAACATAATCCTCCTGTGAGGGGATAAAAAGACAAATTAGGGAAGAATCTTTGAATCATATCATATATACAAGAATATATACAAGAAATATTCCCTTTAAATATTGTCTATTTAAAAAACAGACATTATCAATTAAAAATATCTAATATATACTCTTCAATGTAATTTTCTTAAAATATTGAAGTATTCCTTCCTGTATATATTCTAGAATTTTCTAAAGAAAATATTGCAATCTAATTCCATATCCATGGGAGATAGAGGGAGGGAGAAACAACTCCCTCAAAAAAAAAAAAAAAAAAAAAAAACAGAAATAAGTAAAATCAAATGGCCTAATGAAGTCCTAGGCTTAAAAAAAGGTTTTCAGTTCCCAACAGCAGAAAATATATCTAATAGGGCTTGGTAATGGTTTTCCAGTCCATTGATTTAAATAGAGAAAGGGACCTATTTTCTTTAGACTATTAATGTAATGGATTTTAATAGAAAGCAGTTTCAAGTACTCTGTAGTTGCACCTGATTACTTTGTATACTTTAGCAAATTATAGAATGAAGAAGCTTTGAAGAAAAAAATTGATGAGTTTTTATTATAAATGAAATGCAATTTCTTTTTAGAAAGTTATTTTTTTCCTAATTAGGTAATCTATTGGTCTTGACTATCACTGAGAAAAATTTAGGCCTATTTTAGTTTATATAGTTGTTTTTATAAAATTAGTACGTGCGTAAATGTAAAAGTTTAGAATCTAGGCTGCAGATAATTACCTATTGCTCCAAATGGCATTCTCAAATTATTTTAAAAATTTATTTTATCATAAGTCTATAAATTTAATCTAGCTTTTATTCAGAAACACTTTGTTGCTTTTATCTAAGATGCTTATTTTAACAAGTTTCCCTGCAATTCTCATAGGATATCATCAAGTTCATAATAATGAATATTTTTAAAAGTTAAAGCTTAAGGAATTCAAAAGATCATTTATAAAGCATTGAAGTAAATGCCAAGAGCTTTAGGTCCCACTTCTCTCTCTTATGTTAGCTAGACTTTATCTTGGCCAATTTATTATTGCTATAGTTTATTTCTAAAAGTGAAAACAAAGGATTTCATTATGAAAGAATATATTAAACAAATGAGAAAAGGTTGACTAATTTTTTTTTTCAGAATATGGGCAAGATAGAACTATATAATTGTAGAATCTCACAACAAACAACTTGACTACAGAAAACAAAGAATTTTCTTTACAACACCCTAGAAAAATGGTTACTCAGCCCCCATTTGAATATTTTCAGAGACAAGGGACTAATTGTTCCATTTTTGCATGTGTTTGTTAATAATTTCTTCTTTATATTGAGCCAAAATCTCATATTTCATCATATTTACTTTAACTCTGACATATAAAATGTACCTATTCTCTCTTTATGAAAATACTGTAGATACATAAGATCATATGATCATAGATTTAGAATTATAAGGAAACTTGAATTTATATCTAGTCAACAAATCAATCAAATATTTGCTAAGTTCCTATTTTGCAAGATGTTGAGGAGACAAAGAAAAAAATTAGAGAGCCTACCCTCAAGAAGCATATATTCTTTTAGGGCAGAAAATGGGAAATGTGCATATATTATAGATATATTTTGTTTCCCATGATGAAATGTAAATTCCTCAAATGCAGGAACTGTTGCACTTTTGTCCTTGTATTCCCAATACCTAGAAAAGTGATGGATTAGTAGGTATTTAAGGAATGTTAATTGAGAGAGACAGATGTAGAGACAGACAGAGTCAGCCTTCCCTGTTTCATTTTGATGTCTTTTTTTTTTTTTTAAAACAACAAATGTTATTACTATGTTATAGATGTTTTGGTAGAAAACAACAGAATAGATTAAAGATGTGGTATTTTTCAGTTTTTAAACTGGAATTCTCATTAGCAATAAATATGTGAAGAGCTTCAAAGGCCACTCACATTTATTTTTTTTAAAAAGTCATCATAAACATCCTTCTATTTACTACTAAACACATTTTAAATTTAAAGTTCTTTGAAATGAGATGCATACATTGTAAACATAGTTAATGGGAGCTGTAGCACTTGATCTGACAGAAATTCAAGTATTCACATTCACAGTAGTACATGTCAAGCAGAGAGAATTGGAGGTGGATATTTACCAACTTGACAAAATAATTATCTGTGACAAGAAAAAAAAGATTCAGGTGAATTAATTAATGGCTAATTCAATTCTTTTAGAAGAAAGTATAAGTGGGGTATTTTCAGGGAGTCTTTTTAAAATATCATTGTCAAGCAAAAATTAGAGCTTGTCAACAGTAATGAGGATTCAGTCAAATGTGCATTCATGGCTTTTCAAAGCCTTTATAACTTTGTCAAGGAATCTTATGGGCTGTAAGCTAATTAGCATTACACTTTATACAAAACCAAAATTCTTCACTAAAAGGAAAAAAAAAACATAGTTGTTCAAGAAATAATCAGGAATCAATCGGATGTATTTTATTTAAATTGTTATAAATTTTTGGACATGGTGAATGAGGAAATTTGCTACACTATATATTTATTATAATTTATATTTCTTTTGTAAGAAGATTTTTGGAGCAAATTCAAGATATTTTAAAATGGAGGCACTCTTAAAGAGGTCTGGCCATGCATTCTAGATCTTCCGAGATGGAGATAGTCTTTGTTCCCTACTTCATGGTTGCAGTCTCCTTTTGATTGAATGTTCAACTACAACAAAGCACATGAAACAAAAAAAGTCCCTGTTTCTGACTTACACTTTTTCCTTCCCATACCTTCCTCAGCTTCCAGAAGGTGAAGATCATAGTTTAACAACAGTACTGGCACTGTGAACTGAACTGGTGAGAGGGTAAGGACTTATTTCCATTACCCATCCTTTACTCCAACTCTGAGAAATGGGTACAATCTATTTGTGTATTCTATTTTGTTTGTTCTCAATTCCCAGTGTCTACAGTGATCCCCATCAGATCCAGGAGTTAGAGCCATTGTGACCTTGGAGTCAGGATTATAAGCAGTATAGTTGCAGCCAGCCAACCTGGCAAGAAGCCCAGAAAATTCAGGATATGTAGAACTTAGAATTTTGGACTTGTAATTGGGACTGTGTCCTCTATAGTAATTGAATTAAGCTGTGAACAAAATCCCATTTCCTTACCCCTGAGGCTGAGGTTGTATAAGAGGAATATTATACATCCTATCTGTTATTATGGATTTGTGTTTCTGTTATTATACTTTTGAGTAAATGTTTTCTTATAAAAGCTAATCTAACTGTTAGTGACTAAATGAAAATGTGGTTCAGAGGACCCTCATATACTTGGGATAATACCACAAGGAATGTTGGAAAATTTACAGAAAATCTAGACACTAAAAGCACTTTAAGGACACCAGAAAAACCTGGAGACAGGTGAAATATAATGACAAGGAAGCAAGGAAGGCAAGGTAATGGGGTTTTTACCTTTTGTTGTTTATTCACTTCTGAAGCTCATTTGACCTTTCTTAGAAGTGTTTTGTATAATAAGTATTGTTCAATTTTTTTTTTCAAATAACAAGCTGGCAGGAGAGGGGAGAAATGCTTGTTATTTGAAAAAAAAATTGAACAATACTTATTATACAAAACACTTCTAAGAAAGGTCAAATGAGCTTCAGAAGTATGGATTGCTTTGTCTGTGATTGAGTAAAACTCAAAATCTTTCTAAGCTGAGGCAACTTGTGTCTACTAATATGCATATATATTAACTCTTTTGCAACATTTTCCATGTTATAAAAAATTTATTGCATATTGTCTGTTATATGGGGAAGCTGTGTAATATAATAAATACATAGCTGGCCTTGGAGAAAACTTGGGTTCAAGTCCTATTGCTGATCCTCACTGTGTGACCCTAAGTAAATCACTTAACCTCTCAATGTCCTAGACCAAGTATTAGCAAATAATACCTATGGCCATGTCTGGTCTGCTACTTGATTTTGTGTGATCTGGAACTAAGAATTTTTTTTTTTTTTTTTAGATTTTAAAAAAGTTAAATTTTATTGTATTTCAAAAAATAAAAAAAAACATTTTTAAAAACAGGCAGCAAGCTGATCAGATTCTCACTGAAATTTGTCACTCTTTGTTCTAGACCATTCTTTGATATAAGATATAAAAAAAGCAATGCACTGAACTGATAAAAAGGGAGTTTATTATACAAGCATTATTTTTATCTGTGAAATCAAAGGCCCATTTGCAATCCCTATCTTTATTTTATATATGTTCTATTTGTGACAGTTAGACGTTATGTGAATAAAGCTCTTTGAAAATATTGACATTATATTGATTTTTTCAACCAGGTACAAATTATAGTTTCTTTTTCAGACATCAGAGGAAAAGGTGACAAAATGGCAAGTGATGTGACTTTATATTCATGTATAGCCGTCTCTATTTACCATACCATGGTGCCAAGACTCTTTCTGGAGGCACCATTAGCATATGAAGATTGTAGTGTTCTGTGCAGTGCCTAGGGGGAGAGGGAAGATTGAGAAGTCTAGAATGCTCTCATGCTTTGAAAGAAAAGCTTTAGGTGAATTGGAAACACACAGACAGGACTGTGGAAAACATGGCTCTGAGCTAAAAGGCCTGGAGTAGAAATAATAGTGAAGACAAAAACACTGTGTCCCACAATAATTAAGGGTAATCTGAAACTTACCAATTCTTTACTTTCAATGTATATTTAAAATAAATAAATTTAAATTTTTAAAAAAGAAAAAAATATTGCAATCAGTAAGAAAGATTTCAGATGCCAAAGAATCATAGGATAACACAAGATTTGTCACAACTGCTTTGAATGAGGAAGAATTTTGTAATATTACACTTCAAAAGGTAAAATATAAAGATTTATAAGCAAGAATAAATAACCTTAAAAGAGTGTATAAATCTACAAGGAAAAAGAAGGAGAGAAAGAGAGAGACAGAGTGAGAGAGAGAGAGAGAGAGAAAGAGAGAGATAGAGAGGGAGAATGGGACAGAGAAATGAGTCTTCAAATACAGTAAAGAACTTTCAAGGAATTCTGATGAGAAGACCAAAGTTGAGAGGAAACTCAGAAGTTCAAATAAATTAATCAAGAGAAACATTAAAGGAAAACTAATTTGTCAATATTCAAAAGAAAAATAAAATTCATAACTCCTGAAAAAAATATAAGAACCTATTTTTTCTAAATTACATGCCCAAATGGCAAATGAAATGATTGACTACTTTTAAAAAATATAAAAATATCCAGATTTATAGAAAAATTAGAGAATAAGCAATAAATGAATTCCTTAAGAATAAAACCCAGAGTGAGATAAATTTGCATGTTAATCTTATCAAACATTTAAAAAAGCATTCATCACATAAAATTTAACTAAAACAGAAAAGGGGAGCCAAGGCATTGGCTTAGTTCTGCATGCATTTAGTGTTGCTTATAAATATGGCACACTTGACTGATATGCCTATCTTGGCTTGTATCCCTCTTCTTTCTCTAAGTTGACTTCTAAATCCCAACTGCCCTTTATTCTTTTTTCCAAAGTTTTTTTTTGTTTTGTTTTGTTTTTTTTGTTTCTGTTTCTGTTTTTGTTTTTATTTCTTTCTTGGGATTGGGAGGAGGCAGCATCCTATATTGCAATAATTCAAATCTCTCTAATTCCAAGAGATAATTATGGTATGATTGGAAAATAGTCTTACTATTTATCACTCTAGCTTCTGTGCTTCCCGTTTAAATAAAGTAAATCATTCTGATATCGAGGTTTTTTTTTTCATATCCCATTTTTTCCTTTTTTTTTTAATTAATTTTATAATTATATATTTTTTGACAGTACATATGCATGGGTAATTTTTTTTTTACAACATTATCCCTTGTATTCCTTTTCCAAATTTTTCCCTCCCTCCCTGTACTCCCTTCCCTAGATGACAGACAACCCCATACATAATAAATGTGTTACAGTATATCCTAGATACAATATATGTGTGTAAAACCAAATTTCTTGTTGCACAGTAAGAATTGGATTCCAAAGGTATAAGTAACCTGGGTAGAAAGACAATAGTGCAAACATTTTACATTCATTTCCCAGTGTTCCTTCTCTGGGTGTAGCTGATTCTGTCCATCATTGATCAACTGGAAGTGAGTTGGATCTTCTTTATGTTGAAGATATCCACTTCCATCAGAATATATCTTCATACATCATTGAGGTGTACAGCGATCTTCTGGTTCTATTCATTTCACTCAGCATCAGTTGATGTAAGTCTCTCCAAGCCTCTCTGTATTCTTCCTGCTGGTCATTTCTTACAGAGCAATAATATTCCATAACCTTCATATATCATAATTTATCCAACCATTCTCCAATTGATGGACATCCATTCATCTTCTAGTTTCTAGCCACTACAAAAAGAGCTGCCACAAACATTTTGGCACATACAGGTCCCTTTCCCCTCCAGCAGCAATGCTGGATCAAAGGGTATGCACAGTTTGATAACTTTTTGGGCATAGTTCCAAATTGCTCTCCAGAATGGTTGGATTCTTTCACAACTCCACCAACAATGTAACAGTGTCCCAGTTTTCCCACATCCCTCCAACATTCATTATTATTTGTTCCTGTCATCTTAGCCAATCTGACAGGTGTGTAGTGGTATCTCAGAGTTGTCTTAATTTGCATTTCTCTGATCAGTAGTGATTTGGAACACTCTTTCATATGAGTATATGAGTGGAAATAGTTTCAATTTCATCATCTGAAAATTGTCTGTTCATATCTTTTGACCATTTATCAATTGGAGAATGGCTTGATTTCTTGTAAATTAGAGTCAGTTCTCTATATATTTTGGAGATGAGGCCTTTATCAGAACCTTTAACCATAAAACTATTTTCCCAATTTGTTACTTCCCTTCTAATCTTGTTTGCATTAGTTTTATTTGTACAAAAACTTTTTAATTTGATGTAATCAAAATCTTCTATTTTGTGATCAATAATGATCTCTAATTCTCCTTTGGTCATAAATTCCTTTCTCCTCCACAGGTCTGAGAGGTAGAATATCCTCTGTTCCTCTAATCTATTTATGATCTCATTCTTTATGCCTAAATCATGGACCCATGTTGATCTTATCTTGGTATATGGTGTTAAGTGTGGGTCCATATCTAATTTCTGCCATACTAATTTCCAGTTTTCCCAACAGTTTTTTTTCAAATAATGAATTATTATCTAAAAAGTTGGTATATTTGGGTTTGTCAAACACTAGATTGCTATTTTTATTCACTATCTTGCCCTGTGAACCTAACCTATTCCACTGATCAACTAGTCTATTTCTTAGCCAATACCAAATGGTTTTGGTGACTGCTGCTTTATAATATAGCTTTAGATCAGGTACAGCTAGACCACCTTCATCTGACTTTTTTTTCATTAATTCCCTTGAAATTCTCGACCTTTTGTTCTTCCATATGAATTTTATTGTTATTTTTTCTAGGTCATTAAAATAGTTTTTTGCTAGTCTGATTGGTATAGCACTAAGTAAATAGATTAGTTTGAGGAGTATTGTCATCTTTATTATATTAGCTGGGCCTATCCAAGAGCACTTAATATCTTTCCAATTATTTAAATCTGAATATTTTTGTGGCAAGTGTTTTGTAATTTTGCTCATATAATTCCTGACTTCTGATATCAATAGTTAACAGAAAACAGTGGTAGAGCAAAAATAAGATTAGCCATAATATTTTCTCATTAGATCAGAAAAGGAAAATCCCAACAATCCACCCAAAAATTTCAGTCACATTATTTCACAAATATACACATTATCATTGGGGGGAGTAGAGTCACACTTGAAGAAAACTCCCAGAAATAAGAAAATGCATATGCTCAAAACATCTCCTCACCCTAGAATACAGATGTCCTTGGTCCCTTCAGGAAAAATCAGCCCCACACAAAGCCATTTCTCCTTCCCTTTTGGTCTTCATTGTTTGTTTTTTGTTTTTGTTTTTGTTTTTTTTTTTTGCTGGACAAATTTATTCTTCTCTCAATCCAATGAAACTGGCAAGTTCTCATAGCCTCTATTTACGAGGCACTGAGAAAATATTAGACTATTATGGTGACAAGTAGTTTCCTATTCTTGGAGAACTGCCAAGCCCTTCAGATTTTCAAATAGGAGAGGGGCTCTGCTTTGTCCAACTAGAAATAAGCCTTTTCTCAGAGGAGAGCAGAGCTCCCAGGAAAACAGATGCAAAGCCTGTCTGTCTTCCTCTGTTTCTCAATTTCAAACCAGAAAGGGCACAAGAAGGAAACATATCACCCCTGAGAGGTTCCCTTTTCCCAGACTATAAATGGCATCTGAAAGCAATAAGTCTCAATGACTGTTCATTCACACTGCAGGATTCAGCCCCTCTCCAAAGGGCTTCTAGCAGCTGCTCCAGTCTTTCTTCAACCAGTCACAAAGCAATAACTCTCTTTTAATCAATAGGTTCTCAGAAAAGCATTTGAAGAGTCAGTACTATCTATCTCAGCTAGAAGCCTTCTCCGTCTTCTGTTTGTGGTTTCTTTTGATTCTTCCTTCAGTCAACTTACTCCCCTGCTTCTATTTCTTCTTATTGCTTATTCCCCTGTTGGCTTATTATGCATCTTTTAATGCTTAAAATTAAAGTCATCAGGTGGTCAGTGATTCATTTTTACCTTATGAGATAAAATTTTTAAAAATCTAACTTTCCGTTACATACAAACCCAGGAATTTTTTGATCATTTTCACCTAATCCTTAAGCAGTTACTTAATTTATGTCATTTGTAAACTTTTTTAAATTCTGAAAAAGTACACATATAACTAATAATAATAGTTAACATTTATATGAATTCTAAGGTTTGCAAAGCACATTATCTCATTTAATCCTCACAACAACCCTGTAACATATATGCTATTGTTACCCCTCCCCCTTTTTACTTTTTCATAATCACACAGCTAGTGAATATCTGACTCAAGATTCAAATCCAGAGGCAGCAAGATTGTACAAAAGATAAGAGTAAAAAGTGTAAAGCACCAGACCTCAAGTGAGACAATCTCAGTTCAAATCTAACCCAAACACTAACTACATGACCTTAAGTTAGTTTTGTTTACTCAGTTGTAAAATGGGGATAACATTATTACCTATATCCTTCAAACTCTCTTTAAAAGTTAATAATGATGCAATGAAAGGATGGCAAAAACTGACTGACTTTTCAGGTGTACCTCATCCATATTCATAAAAGTTAAATGAATTACAGGAAGAAATAGAAAGTTAAACTTTACCAAACTAGACTAGTCAATTTCCCCCTCTCAGAATTAGATAAATTTATTCCAGAAATAAAATTTTTAAAGCTTAAAGAAATAAATAGAATTTTAGGAAAGTTAGAAATGATAGATTTCAGTGGCACTTGTAACCTACATAAAAATTGACCATGTACTAGGGCAAAAAAACTGACAAATAAGTGCAGAAAGCAGAAATAGCAAGTGCATTCCTTTCAGATCATTGTACAATAAATAAATATGTTCAATAAAGGATTATGAAAATATAGTTTAAAATTAAATTTGAAATAAAATAATATTGTCCTAAGGAATTAAAGTATCAGAGAACAACAAATCATAGAAATAATTATTTCATAAAAAAGAAATACAACAACCTGCAACTTACCAAAATTTATGGGATACAGCCAGGAAAATTTACATTGCTAAATGTAAATTAATAAAATAAAAAAGAGCAGATCAATAAAATGGACATGAATATAAAAAAAAAAAACCTAGAAGTTTAAATTTAATATCCTTAATTAAACAATAAATTAAAAACCTAAAAATCAAAGGAGATATTAATAAAACTAAAAGTAGAAGCTGGTTTTATTTTAAAAATAGGTTAATTTGATTTTTAAAAAAGAAGAAAGATCAAATTACCAGTATCAAAAATGAAAAGGGGGAATTCACCACCAATGAAAAAGAAATTAAAGTCTTCAATAGAAACCATTTCCCCCAGTTATATGCTAATTAATCTAATAATCTAAGTAAAATGAATGAAAATTTACAAAAATATATAAACATACTCAATTAATAAAGTATCTAAATGACCCTATCTTAGAAAAAAGAAATTGGACAAGCCAATCAATGAGTTCCCTAAGAAAAAAATCCCCAAGACCAGCTGGATATACAACTAGGTTCTACCATTTAAAGAACATTTACTTACAATATTTTAAAAACTATTTAAAAATAGGTAAAGAAGAAGTCTTATCTAATTCCATTCATGACACAAAGATGGTGCTGATACCTAATTAAAAAGAGTAAAAACAGAGAAAGAAAACTATAGCCAATTCTCCTAATAAATATTGATGCAAGCATTTTAAATAAAATACTAGCAAAAAGATTACTGTGGGATTTATAGCAGGAATGAAAGACTGGTTCACAATTAGAAAAACCATGAGCATAACAAAGCACATCATAAACAAGTCAAGAAAAATCAGAGTGATTACATCAATATGTGCAGAAAATGCTTTTGACAAAATATATCTGTATTTCTATTAAAGCACTAAAAAACATAGAAATAAATAGAGCTTTCCTTAAAATGATAAATAGTATCTATCTAAAACTATCACTAAACATTATAGTGAGAAGCCTTTCCAGTAAGATCAGGGATGAAACAAAAATATCCATTACTGCCACTATTATTCAATATAGTATTAGAAATGGTAGCTATTACAATAAGAAAGGAAAAACAATTTGAAGAAAGCAGAATAGGCAGTGAAGAAACAAAACTATCACTCTTTGTAGAAACATGATGGTATATTAGAATCATCTTTAAAAAACTTTAAATAATTGACAATGTCAAGCAAAGTTGTAGGATATAAAACTACCCCAGATAAATCATTAGCATTTCAACATATTAGCAAAAAAGTACAGCAGCAAGAAATGGAAAGAGAAATTTTACTTAAATAACTGCAGACAATATAAAATGCTTGGGAGTTTACTTGCCAAGACAAACCAGGCACATAATGAACCCAATTAAAAAAAAAAAAAAAAAAAAACATTTTTCATACAAAAAAAAGGCAGTAAATTTTTCTTTTTCTTTTTTGATACTGATAATTTGTTCTTCTTGATTTTAAAAATAAAAGTAACCAATCTATTCAATCAGAGAAATACTAATTGCTCATGGGAAGGCCAAGTCAATATAACAAAAATGACAACTATCTATATAAATTTAGTTATTAAATATCCTACTAAACTACTAGTAGCTATTTTGAAGAGCTGAAGAAAATTGAAAAATTCACCTGCAAAAATAAATAATCAATAATATCAAGCAAATCAATGAAAAAAAATTAGAAGGCAAATAAGCAGTACCACATCTCAAACCATATTAAAAATGTGGCAATCATCAAAACAATCTGGTCCTATTTAAGAAACAAAATGATGGATTAATAAAATAGATTAGGTACATAATACACAGTAATAAATGACCATAGTGATCTAGTTTTTGACAAATGCAAATATCCAACTTTTGGGGACAAAAACTTAGTATGTGGCAAAAACTTTGGGAAAACTGGAAAGCAATTCAGCAGAAAGTAGGTATAGGCCAATATCTCACACCATGCACCAAGATAAAATCAAAATGGGGACATGATTTAAACATAAACAAATTACAGGAGCCTGGAAAGTGTTACCTTTCAGATATGTAGATATAGAAATAATTTATGACCAAAGAAGAGAATAGATACTTATGGCTACACTAAATTAAAAAGAGGTTGCACAAACAAAATCAATGCAGTCAAAACTAGAAATTAACCAGATAGGGAAGTGAATGTAAATTGTTAGCACTACTGTCTATCTACCCAGGTTACTTATACCTTCGGAATCTAATACTTAATGTGCAACAAGAAAATGGTATTTACACACATATATTGTATCTAGGTTATATTGTAACACATGTAAAATGTATGTGATTGCCTGTCATCAAGGGGAGGGAGTAGAGGGAGGAAGGGGATAATTTGGAAAAATGAATACAAGGGATAATGTTGTAAAAAAAAAAAAAATTACTCATGCATATATACTGTCAAAAAAATTATAAATAAAATTAAAAAAAAAAAAGAAATTAACCAGATAACTGGCAGGATGCAGGTTTATAGAAAGTTTCTCTGATTAGAGGCTTCATTTCCCAAATACATATGAGAACAGTCTATAAACAATTTATAAAAATAAGTGTCATTTCCCAATGTATATATGGTCAGAAAATATAAATAGGCAACTTTCATGAGAAGAAATCAAAACTATTTATAGTCAAATGAAAAAATGCAGTGAATCACTACTGATTAGAGAAATAAAAATTAAAACTGCTCTAAGGTATCATCCCACACCTATCAAATTACCTAACATTACAGGAAGGATGAGAAGGAGAAGTAGGGGAGAGAATCTGGAACACAACATTTTAAAAAATTTATTATAATTGTTTTATATGTAATTAAAGTAAAAGAAAATATAAAAATATAAAAAAAATACAGAAAAAAATTTCCTGCTTGGTCCTACCATTCCCTTAAGTTACCATCTTATATTTCTCTTTCCTTCCATAGTCAAACTCCTAGAAAAGTGGGTGTTTTTTGTTAAGTTGCTTTTACTTTCTCTCTTTTCAAACTACTGCAGTTCTGCTCCTGCTCTCATCATTCAACTAAAACTGCTCTCTCCAAAGTCGCCAATAATCAATTAATAGTTATTTATACAACTAATTCTTATCCCTCTTTGTCCCTCTGCAACATTGACTTCCTTTTCTTAATCTCTTCCTTCTGTTTGTTTGTTTGTTCTTTTTTTAAATTTCCTTATCTTGCTTTTCTATCTCTTAATAACAACAGCTAATATTTCTAAAATGCTCTAAGGTTTGCAAAAAAAATGAGGTATCATACATATAGTCAAGACTTGGACATGGTGACATGGCTAGTAAATCTCTGGGCAGGAGTGTACTCAAACCTTGCTGACTTCAAATACAGTATTGTAGCCACTCAGCTATTCTCCAACTATTCATTTTCAGTGTCTTTTTTTTTTTTTTTTCCCTATTAACTTGGGATATACCATTTAATCATGGACTCTCTTCTCTTTTTACATTGTCTTTCTTTGTGATCTTATCAATTATTATGGAATCAATTATTTGTATGACAGTAATTCTCAAATCCCCATCTCAATATATCTGGACTTAGTCTCTCTTTTGATCTTTAATCCAACCTCATCTCCTGACTAGTCTTGTCCAGGATGCTTCACAGGCAACTCAAACTCAAAATGTTCAAAATAAAATTCAATACATTCAGTCTTCCCTTCTCCACTACCAAATCTATTCCTCTCCTGAATTTCCATATTTCTATTGAAAATAATATCTTTCCAGAAGTTCCCCTAGATTGTTCTTTCTTATTCATTCACTTATATCCAAATTGTTTCCTTGTCTTCTGAATAGTCAGAATGCATTTATAAGCCCTTACTGTGGTAGGCTCTTTGCTAAACTCTGAGGGCACATACATACACACACACACACAAAGGCAAAATCCTATTACTGAATTTGAGGAGTTCCCATTCTAATGGGAGAGACAACATATAAATAACTAGGTTCCTAGGTACAGTGTAAATCAAAGGTAAACTTAGAAGAAAGCTTCTAGAAATTGGGGTGGGAAATGAGGACTTCAGGTAAAACTGGAAAGATTTCCTATATAAAAGATGAGTCCATAAGGAAAGTAAGAGGTGGAGGTGAAGAGGCAGGACACTGCAGGTGTGGAAGATAGAGCATCATATTAAAGAAACTTCAAATTAGCCAATATTACTAGATCAAAAAGTGAATGGAAGGGAGTGCAATATATTATAACTGGAAAGTTGGGAAGTGGCCAAATTATGAAGTTTTAAATCCTAAATAGAGGAGGTCTGTTTTTGTTTGTTTGTTTGTTCAGCTTGGTTTGTTTTTTTTGGTTTGTTTTGAGAGGTTTTTGTTTCTTTGTTTTTATAAACAATGTAATATTGAGCCACCAAAGAGATGATAAGATCATATCTGTGCTTAGAAAAATTTTATTGATAGCTGAATGAAAGATGGATTGTGGTAGAGAGGTTTTTGATAATCAGAGAGCATTTAGAAGACAATTGTGATAGAATTGTCAAGAAAGTGATGACCCCTGAACTAACTTTGTAGATGTGTGAGTTGTAGAGAAAAGATTATATACAAAAATGCAAGTGGAAAATGTTGAAATGACAAGATTCTCCCAATGGTTAGGATATAGTGAGTGAGAGTGAGATGTTAAGGAGGACACTAATTCACGCCTTGAGAAATGGTGTTGCCATTAAATAATATTAAGAAGTTTTTTTTTTTTTTTTAATAAAATATGTCTATCATCATTGAATATAAGCTCTTTGTGGACCAGAAATGTTTCATTGCTATTTCTGTCATAGTCTTTCACAATTTCCAATAAATAGTAGATGTGTTTATGCTCACTGATTAGAGCAAACATTTTCTCATTAATGCCCCTTATCCCCTTTCTTAGTATTTTTTCTGACAGTGCCACCTTTCTAGCTTCAATTCTTTTTTACAAATGCCTGTTAGCCTGAATATGGTAAATAATCTTTGGATTTGGTTATTCTGAAAAATTTGGTTTTAAGTGGCTTGGCTTCCTTTTTCTCTTTTGGATCACAATTTGAACCAATTCAATTGGTTCTTTCTTTCTTTCTTTTTTATTTGTTTGCCACAAATAAGTTTATTTCTTTGGAACCTAGCTAAATAATTGTTAATCACTAGTGTCCTTTATTCTTATCTCTCCTCTAGGAAATTAGACATTCTGAGTTTTAGTAAGCATAGTAAGCAAAGTTCAGTTTCCTCAGTTATAAGCACCTCATAGTATTGTTATAAGGATCAAAGGACGTAATATTAGAACTTGTACAATGTTTGGCATATAACAAGTGCTTAATGGATAATTATTCACTTCAATCATGCATTTAGTTAACTTGAAAATTTGAAAATAATATAAAATATTAAATTAAATTAAAACATTTCATAGGAAATTAAATCTTGATCCTCCATTATAGTCATACATGCACATTATTAGGAAAGTAGTTTCATTGAAAATATTATAAAAGTTCTTTTATTATCTATAATTAGGATCCCTTGCATAGAAAAATAAATGTAAGTATAACCTCATCCACCAGCTTATCAGAAAGTGATGGTAAAACTTTCATCAAAACAGAAATTCTTTTTCCTGATTATTTCTGTGCTTGTGACAAATAAAATAGTCCAATAAATAAATGCAAAATGTGAAACCAGATTTTTTCTGAAATGCATAGCAAAAAATTCAAGGAACTTGAAGCATGTGGAACCCCAAAACTTTGAAAAATCCTTAAAGGAGAAAACCTCCTTGGACTCTGCCTCAGGGAGGGGACTCTACCCTAAGCACAAACAGTTTCATCCTTGTTATCTGGGAGGGGTCAGCTCAGTCCTGAAACTGATTGAATTCAATTCAAATTCTAACCCTGCTGAAACTCAGCCTGGAGCCAACCTTGGACTCCACCCACAATCCCCCTTGAGCTTGTAGCCAAAGCCCTCTATTATAAAAGAGCCAAGCTAGAGCCCTCTCTTTGCAGAGGTCCCAAACATGGCTGCCTTACACCTGGCATGCCAAAGGATCTCTGCCCACTGGAACCCTAGTTCCAGTGCCTTTTATCTCTACCTTCAACTTTACTAACTAGACTTTACTTCCAAAGCCCATAATAAACTTCTTTTATCAATCTAGATTTTCAGGTGTGTATATTCTTTTACAGGGGACTCTTGTGCTGCAACTAGACCTCATTTAATTCTGTATCCTTGCGCCGAATCCAACGGGGTTTCAGGGGAGCTCTATTTGACTCCTTGTACCCCGAACCTGCCACTAGACCTCAATTAAACCTAATTTCATTTAGGTACCCCAATTCTAAACCTCATAACTCTGAATTCCAATCCTTAGTAGTTTATGATCTATAGTAAGTGATTTATTTTCTTTGATCATAAGTTTCTTCACTGATAAGTTGGAATATCAATTCTGCATCTACCTACTTCATAAATTGGGTTGGCATGAGGATCAAATGGAATCAGTTATTAAGAGTGCTTTGTGACAACTAAATGTAGTATAAATTGTCAATTACTACTCTTATCATTTGTCAAATAGGTGGTTACTTTTTTTTAGCCTCAAGGAAAAATAGTTCCCAAAATCCCATTTTTTACAAAGAGCTTTGAATGATTTTCCCTTTAAATTTGGGCATCTG